>NW_018393985.1:10973-15578 GCF_900095145.1 Mus pahari | reverse complement strand
GGGCGTGGTTTCTGTCCTTGTACTGGTGTTTTTCCATTCTTATCATTTGAAGGGCTGGATTCGGTGAAAGATATTGTGTGAATATGGTTTTGTCATGGAATACTTTGGTTTCTGCATCTATGGTAATTGAGAGTTTAGCTGGGTATAGTAACCTGGGCTTGCATTTGTCTTCTCATAGGGTCTATATAACATCTGTCCAGGATCTTCTGGCTTTCATAGTCTCTGGTGAGAAGTCTGGAGTAATTCTAATAGGCCTGCCTTTGTATGTTACTTGACCTTTTTCCCTTAGCTTTTAATATTCTGTCTTTACTTAATGAGATTGTTTTCTTATTATTATGTGTCAAAAGGAATTTCTTGTCTGGTCCGGTCTATTTGGGGTTCTGTAGGCTTCTTGAATGTTCATGTGTATCTCTTTCTTTAGGTATGAGAAGTTTTCTTCTATAATTTTGTTGAAGATATTTGCTGACCCTTTAAGTTGATAATCTCCATTCTCATCTACTCCTATTATCTGTAGGTTTGGTCTTCTCATTGTGTCTGGGATTTCCTGGATGTTTTGAGTTAGGGTCTTTTTGCATTTTGCACTTTCTTTGATTGTGGTGCCATGTTCCCTTTGGAATCTTCTTTTTATTATTATTATTATAATTTTCTTTATTTACATTTCAAATGCTATCCCAAAAGTTCCTTATACCCTCCCCCTACCCCTGCTCCCCTACCCCCCACCCACTCCCACTTCTTGGCCCTGTCCTTCCCCTGTGCTGGGTCATATAAAGTTTGCAAGACCAGCATGTTCAAAAGCCCAGTTCTGATGTCCTTGGGATCCTTGTGTACCTATGATGATTCACTCAGACATACCTGGAAACTTCCAGAAAAATTCTCAGAGTGCTTGGTTTCTATAAGGCAGGGAACAATGCTGACTTCTGTTGCAGGATATTTGATCGCATGGTAAACCCCAAGATTGTGCTATTTGCTAAAAAAAAAAAAAAAAAAAAAAAAAAAAAAAAAAAAAAAAAAAAAAAAAAAAAAAAAACAGAAACAAAAACAAAAACAAAAAACAAAAAAACCAAAACTTTTTATTGTGTAGGTCAGCCCTGACACACACCTTCAACCCAAGAGCTATCTGTTTATTGCACTTTCTTGTCTGTGGCTTAGCCCTTGCACACACCTTTATTGCAAAGCAGAAGAAAATCAACTCCAGGTCAAGAGGCAGAGCAATTAACCAGTTGAAAAGGAATGAACACAACTAAACCAAAGGAAGGCTATTTAAACCATAGAAGAAAATTTTCCTATTCTAGAGAAGTAATACTTGCAAAGTTAGAAGAATCAGGCTGAAAACCAGTTAATTAAAACAGAAAAGAGAGTCTACTTGGTATATACCATTCAAAACACTAAGTACACAAAACTAAAAAAGAATATTAAAAACTGCAAGGGAAAATGGTGGAGGAACATAAAAAGACAGACCTATCAGAAATCAGTAACACAAGTGAGGTTATAGAACAGGAGGAACACTCCTCCATTGCTGGTGGGTGTGCAAACTTGCACAGCCATTATTAGAATCAATATGGTGGTTCATCAGAAAGTTGAGAATCAATCTCCATCAAGATCCAACTTGTGTCTATCCCCTAAGGATGCTTAATTTACCATAAGGACATGCTCAACTATGTTTATTTTTGCTCTACTTATAATAATGAGAAACTGAAAATATTCAGATTAAGAATATGATTTTAATGCTTAAATCTCCTACCGTCTGTTTTTAATTTTAAGAAAATCTTGTACTTGAGTGTGCCCTGGTTTGTTAGCACACCTAGACTTGATGTACCTTTACTCATGTAACAGTATGTANGTTCCTTTTAGGAAAGAGAAAAACACTAACCTTAAGTTATGTCTGGTGATTCTTTTATATCCTTTAAGAAAAATTAAGACAATTATTTCCTCCCCTTTCCTGTGCAGCATTCAAAAATCACCCCTAGGAAAAAGTGAGTGCTTTAATGAGGCTTCCTAGGAAGGGATGCAAGGTGAAACAAAAGTATTCCTATATCTCAGTTTTGTGAAAGGTAAAATTTACTATGTTTTAAAGTATAATTTAGAAAATCTCTTCAAAACAGTCCTGTATTTGTACTATGTTCATAGTTTTATATTTGTACAGTTTAGACAAAACTGCTGGAAATTATAGCAATTGCCTGCCTTAAGCAGTACATGTACAGCTCTATTCAGCTTCATAGCACCCCCACCACCCATTTATGTGTACTGTTGGCAGTGGACTTAATGAGCCTGAAAGTGTTTGCATGTTCCATAACTCATAGATTTAATATATTGTGGAGTATTCAACAACCATTTTTAGATGGTAGATAATAATTACAATGGTTTACTTTACTAGAAATAAAATGGAAAAGGGGTCATTTTTTTAAAAAAATTTTTATTAGATCATAATAAAAATGACATCATGAAGTTTGAATGCAAACAAATGCAGTTACAAAAAAGTAATTCATTCTGAGTTAGTAATCCAGATCCGGAAATATAAGTATGCTATGCATTCCCTTATATATAGATATTAGCCATTAAATAAATGAAAACCAAACTACAATCTGTAGATGTCAAAGGTTACACATAGAGGAAGGGACTTGGGGAAGGCTCATTGATCTCCCTGGGAGAGGGAAAGTTAATAGATTTCATAGGTGGACTGGGGGCAAAAGAAGATAGAAACAGGATGAAAGAAGGTGAAGAGAGGGAGCGAATGAGGGAGAGAATAGAAAGGCATTTGAGGGATTATACGGAAATATGGTGCTGTGCATATATCCTAAAATGTATGCAGCTGGTCCTGATGAAGTCTCCTAATAACAGGGTATACAAAATCCCAAATGGCCATCTCTTGCTACCAAATGAGATGTCCAGTACTGGGAATGGGTTGTATTCTATTGAATTGTTGGTCAAGGGGTTCTCATAAAAATCCCCAAACAACCCAGGCTAAGACAATGGGTTGCTCTCTACAATTTGACAGAGGGCCTCATTGCTGAGGACAGACAACACCTACACAACTCATTTAACATGGAGAAGTTGAGGTGGTGTCTACATAAAGCCTTCACCCCTATGATCTATTGTCTTCCATACAGGATGATACTTGGCAGGCTACCAAAAGAGAAGCATAAACACTAACCCAAGCACCAAAACAGTGATCTGAAGCACTTCGATGGGGGAGCCTTTTAAGCAATTGATACTGGAGTGACCAGACACACCTAGACAAAAATGGTGAAATCCTCCTAAACTTCAAACTTCAAAAATTAACTCCAAACTGACTTCCATTATACTATAGGGTTGTAAGGTGTTATATTTTGCACTTATTAACATTCCTAATACTGTCACCCTCCCCTATCCCCTATTCCCTTCCCCTGTGAGAGGGCAGATCCCACTAGGTCGGCCCCTATCACGTTCTATCAAGTCTCTGCAGGATTAGGTGAATCATCACCCACTGAGGCCAGACAAGGCAGTCCTATGTTACATGTGTGCCAGGCACCTCAGAGAAGCCCATGTGTCTCCTTTGGTTGATGGCACAGTCTAGGGGCGCTCCAGGGGTCCAGGTTAATTGACACTGTCAATCTTACTGTTGGTTTGCAATCTCCTTCAGTGACTCCAAACCTTCTCTTAACTGTAGCATAGAGGTCTCCAACCTCTGTCCAGTGTTTGGGTAAGGGCATCTGTATCTGTCTCAGTCAGCTGCTGACAGAGCATCTCAGAGAGCAGCTATGTTAGACTTCTGTCTGCAAGCACAACATAGCATCAGTAGTAGTGCCGGAGATTGGTGCCTGCCCATGGAATGGGTCTCAAGGTGGGCTGGTTACTGGTCAGTCATTCCTTTAATTTCTTTCCCATCTTTGTCCCTACATTTCTTTTAGACAGGAACTGTCTCAAATCTTTTATAATTTTGTCCAAGTAAATTCTTTAGGTAAAAATCATAGGAGAACATGTAGTATCCAGGGCCAAAGAAAGAGTTCTTGGGCTTTAAGTCAAAGCAAAATTTATTGCAAAATAACAAATTGAGCTTTGTCAGAAATGTTAAAACAAATGCTTTGAACTCAGTGTTGAATACAGGGCCTTGCACATTTAAAGCATGCATTCAACTTTGAGCTGCATTTTATCCCCTTAAACTAAAAGGTTTCAGTCTGTGATGGAAGACAGCACAAGTTATGTGATACAGGTAGAAGTAAATACTTGAAAGGCACAAATTTCATCAAGGACTACTATCTCTAATATATAAGTCGTAATTAAAATTTCATTATAAAATATTCAATTGGAAATATGACAAGATCAGTAAGAGGCATTTCACTAAATAGGGATTATACTCAACAAATGAAGATGTTCAACATCATTAGTTTTTAGAGAAACATTGTCTAAGGCCTCAATGGGATATCACTGCATTCCTTCTAAAGGGCAAACATACCAGACAGTGGCAGACCAAACTGTAGGAGGCTACCATGAAAAATTAACAAAATGTTGTGGTAGGTTTAAACACTGTAGAAAAGAACTCAGAAGTTCCACTAAAATTACAATGTACAAGTACTATAGAAACAACAAATGTTTCTGGGCTAATATCCACTTATCAGTGAGTGCATA
>NW_018393985.1:8734-9830 GCF_900095145.1 Mus pahari | reverse complement strand
AAAAACTGAATAAGATGAAATAAAATAATGAATATTAGCAAGAGGAGCATGCAGTTCCAGGAGATCCATTGCTGTTGTAGCAAGCTTCTGCTGTCATGATAGCCCAGGGGTCTAGGTAGCCAACAGAGGCCAACAATTTAAGTAGACTGTTGAGCTGAATTTGCTAGGAGGTAAGACTAGGTGCCAAGGTGACTTACTTGTACAAGCAAGTGCCTGATACCAGCTTTCAAGAGACAGATTGAATCCTGTTGTAGAAACATTGATCACATGCATTTTGGGTTTTTTTTTTTTTTTTACACAAATGAGAAACTTTACCTCTGGGAAAATTGAATGGCTTCCAGACCTGTTTCCTGGATGCAACCCAATTTTTACTTTGTTCCTATTTGTTACTGTATAGACTAAAATTCAGGAGGCATTTTAAGATCAGTGTCACCCACCAACCATCTTGCTAAAGACATTCAACTATGTCACTCTGATATTAATTATCAATAACCAGTCCTGACTGGTTTCAAATCCATGACATATTCCTGAATATTCTACATTACTTCTATTTTTTAAAATTAGATGTTCTCTTTATATACATTTCAAATATTAACCCCATTCCTAGTTCCCCTCTGAAAATCCACTATCTCTTCCTCCTTCCCCCTGCTCCCCAACACACTCACTCTCTTTCCTGTCCCTGGCACTCCCCTATACTGGGGCATAGAACCTTCACAGGACCTAGGGCCTCTCCTCCCATTGATGACAGACTAGGCCATCCTCTGCTACATATGCAACTAGAGTCACCACTCCCACCATGTTTTTTTTTTAAATGGTTGGTGATTTAGTCCCAAGGAGCTCTGGGGGTCCTGGTTAGTTCATGTTGAAGTTCCCCCTATGAGGCTGCAAATCCCTTCAGCACCTTGGGTACATTCTCTAGCTCCTGCATTGTGGAAACTCTGTTCTTTCCAATGGATGACTATGAGCATCCACTTCTGTATTTGCCAGNCACTGGCACTTTACATCACTTCTTACAAACCCAATTAATTACCTTCTGTCCTATAGCACTGCCTAATTTCATGACTTTAAATACACAAGGAAGACATGTTCTTCCTTA
>NW_018393985.1:7460-8674 GCF_900095145.1 Mus pahari | reverse complement strand
TCTGTTCCTCTTTTGTGAATAATTTGAGAAGTATGGACATTAGCTCTTTGTTGAATGTCACATAGAATTCTGCACTAAAACCATTTGGCCCTGGGCTTTTTTGAAGTGGAAGACTTTTGATGGCTGTTTCTCTTTCCTCAGGGGTCATAATACTGTTAATTACTACATCAGATTTTGATTTCATTTTGATAGTTGATAACTGTTTAGAAATAACCCATTTCAATTAGATTTTCCAGTTTTCTGCAATTCAGGCTTCTTCAGTAACACCTAATGATTCTTTGAATTTCTTCCTTGTCCACTGTTATGTCTCCTCTTCCATTTCTGAACCACAATGTACAACAACACCTGGAGGTGTAGATGCTCAGTTTCTTCTTTGAGCAAAAGAATGGGGTGCTCTCAGGAGCACATATGTCTCAACAGCAAATGAAAAAATCTTGTTTAATGTCACAATTTGTGGATTATTTTGAGTTTTGGGGAACTATATATCTGTGTAAAACAGGAATTTTTTCTTTTAAAAGCTCTAGGCCATTTCTAATTAGAATATCTTGAAAACACCCTTACAATTAAGTCACAACAATTACTTCTTTATTTAGCCCTTAATGCATAAGCATAATCATGTAAAGACAGTCTGTAATGGCAGTTATAGAACGGATGCCTCTAAGTATTGTATTCTTAAATTTTTTATCTACAGAAGAAATTCATACCAATCAAAACCTTTATTGTCAACAATGTAAGAAATTAAAACTTCAGCTTTGTAACCATATATAGATTTCTACCAAGTGAGATTTATGGTTATGCAATCCTCCCTGTTCAAATTATGGCCATTTCTTTGTCTTTTTTTTTTAAACTCTTTAAGTCTACTTATTATTATTAATTAATTGATTGATTCATTTACATCCCAAATGTTGCTCTCCTCCTGGTTTCTCCTGCCAGAGTTCTTTCTCCATTAGCCCTTCCCCTTCACCTCTGAGAGAGTACCCAACCGACCTGGTCATAAACATTGAGGCATCAAGTCTCTAAAGAATTAGGCACATCCTCTCCCACTGAGGGCAGATAAGGAAGTCTTCTGTTATTTGTGTGCCAGGGGCCTTGGAGCAGTCTCTGCTCTTTGGTTGGTAGCTTAGTCTCTGGGAGCTCCCAGGGGTCCAGGTTAATTGACACTGTTGTCTTCTTCTTCTTTTATTATTATTATTATTATTATTATTATTATTATC
>NW_018393985.1:5088-6515 GCF_900095145.1 Mus pahari | reverse complement strand
TGTTCCATCCAATAGCTGACTGTGAGCATCTACTTCTGTATTTGCTAGGCACTGGCATGGCCTCACAAGAGGCAGCTATATCAGGGTCCCTTCAGTAGAATCTTGCTGGCATGTGCATTAGTATCTGGGTTTGATGGCTGATGATGGGATGGATTCCCGGATGGGGTAGTCTCTGGATACTTTCATCTTAGCTCTAAATTTTGTCTCTGTACCTATATCCTTTCATGGATATTTTGTACCTTATTCTAAAGAGGAACGAAGTATTCACATGATGGTCATCCTTCTTGGTTTTCTTGTGTTTTGCAAAATGTATCTTGGGTATTCTAAGTTTCTGGGCTAATATCTGCTCACTAATGAGTGCATATCTAGTGAGTTCTTTTGTGATTGGGTTACCTCACTAAGGATGATATCCCCCATGATACATCCATTTGCCCAAGAATTTCATAAATTCATTGTTTTTAATAGCTGAGTAGTACTCTATTGTGTACCACATGTACCACNTGTTCTGTATCCATTCCTCTGTTGAGGGACATCTGGGTTCTTCTTTGGCCATTTCTAAATTCACCAGAAAGTCAACTAGAATAACTGCCTCCAGCCCCCAAACCCAGGAACTGGGATGACAACTCTTGATAAGTTCTTCCTGCTGAATATGGGAGTTGAGATATCTGTAAGGAGGAAAGGTTAGGGAAAATGGAGGAGTTGGATAGGCCATAAGTAGGCCATGCCAACAATTGTTCTAGTCTCTGATGTATAAGTTCTGATTGGATCCCTCTGACAGGTTGGACAAAGCCTTTCTCCAAATAAGTATATCCTTTAGCCTGTAACCAGGACAACTGATAGCTTGACCTCTCTCCCACAGGAAGAAGAAAACCACAGGTTTAATAAAACAAGATAACCTGGACTCCATGACATTGGTAGTTCTAGAAGGCCAGTGTAGCAGGTCTCATGATGGATCTCAACAAAGTTGTACCATCATATCTCAACCATATATCTCGGGAAGTTGTCCAGAGACTAATCATAAAAAGCAAACTCAGCCGGGTGAGGTGGCACACACCTTTAATCCGAGCACTTGAGAAGCAGAGGTATGTGAATTTATAAGTTCGAGGTCAACCTTCGTGTAGAGTCAGTTCTAGGACAGCCAGGGCTACACAGAGAAACCCTGTCTCAAAACAAACAAATAAACAAAAACAAAACAAAACAAAAATCGACTACAACCACAAAGTCTTTCTCCCAAATAAGTATGTCTTTTATTCTGTAACCAGGAAATGTTTTAGCTTAACCACTCTCCCACAAGAAGAAGAAAAAAACCACAAAGCTCTAAATCATTCCCACCTTGATATTAAAGAATTTATAACATGTAAAGAAAATTAAACAAATGCAATTAAAGCCTTTATAAATTCTGAGTGATGTTTGTCATGTGTGCTTGC
>NW_018393985.1:0-4935 GCF_900095145.1 Mus pahari | reverse complement strand
ATTAAAGAAAGGAAGAAAGAAAGAAAGAAAGAAACATACACACACACAGAGAGAGAAAGAGAGAGAGAGAGAGAGAGAGAGAGAGAGAGAGAGAGAGAGAGAGAGCAAAAGAGCAGGAATATTCTTTGTAGCAAGCTCAGGCATGACAGAAATCTCCTGTGCAGCAGGGCTTAAGGATCTTCAGTATGAACACAGACTATGAAAGAGGGGCAGAGGTGTTTCCTCCCTTTATCCAGAAGTGGAATGGGTATTCCTGGTTGTCAACTTGACTNTATCTGGAATGAACTGCAGTCCAGAATTGGAGGGGTCACCTTTGATCCAGTGCTTTAGCTGAAAGACACAAGTATCTGACCTGGATCTAGGTATGGAGATTGGCCCCAAGCAAGGTCGTACACACCTTACTATCAGGAGATTAAGGCAAGGAGATCTCCGATTTGAAGGTCATTCTGGCACAAAACAAGTCCCAGATCCAGGCATGGTGGGTGGGACACACCCTTATTCCTGGCCACACCCTCTGCTGGAGACCAATATAAGGCCAGCAGAAGAAGCAAGATTCACTGTCCTTAATCTGCTTGCATTTCCTTGCCAGCACTGCTGTTGTAAAGGACTTCCACAGAGAGCCAGCTGAAACAACTAGCCTATTTGAGACCACCTGGTTTGGCTGAGCACTGACTAGATTCTTGGACTTGCTAAGTGCAGCTGACCATTGTTGGAGAGTTGGGACTACAGACTGAAAGTCATCGCAATAAATTCCCTCAATATAGAGAAGACTCTCGAGAACTCTGACCAATACCAGAAGACTGGGTGTACACGCATTTGTAGACAGGCAGTTTCTAACACAGTGAGAAGTACTTTGAGCCGGTTCTTGGAAGGCAACCAAAGAAACTCTGCAGTCTTGAGCTGATGACTATGGTCATAGGAGTGCTTTCCCAGACCTAGATTAATCGCTTCTCTGAAGTGCATTGATCAACTCTGGACTTGCATTTAGCCCCTGGTTAAAACCCCTACTTAGAGGATCTAGTACATTGTGGGCCTGCTATTTTGTACATTGTTGAAGGTCATTGGTGGAGTCCAGTTGTGAGCCAGGGTTCCTCGAAAGCTCTAGTTCCACTGCTGTGGTCATGGTGTCTTCCACTGTGGGCAAGAAACAGCAGTGCCTTCCTAAAGTGGCCCAGGTCAAAAAGAAAGCTCAGACCAAGGTGCAGATAACTGCAGAACAGCTCTTAGGGGAAGGTAAAAAGAGAGACCTCAAGCTCATTGCACCTCCACCTCAGCAGAAGATCAAAGACAAAGAGGAATCCAAGGATTACAAACTCCAGAAAAAAGAAGGCTTTTGAAGAAAACCTAAGACAAAAGAGGACTGTGATTAGCAACTGGATCAAATACGCACAATGGGAGGAAAGCCTGAAGGAATGTCAAAGGGCTCCATCCACATAGGAGCATGATTTAGATGTGGACTACCGAAATATTAACCCCTGGATGAAATATACAGAAATGGAGATGAAGAACCACCAGGTCAACTATGCCTGAGTCATCTGGGACCTTGCCATATCAGCTCTGCCACAAGTCTACCAGTTTTGGTACAAGTACATGTACATGGAGGAGCTGTTGGGCAACATTGCAGGTGCTTGGCAGGTGTTTGAAAGCTGGATGGAATGACAGCCTGAGGAGCAGGCCTGGCACTAATACATCAACTTGGTGCTGAGATACAAAGAGGTGGAGAGGGCCCGCACCATTTATGAAGGCTTTGTGCTCATGCATCCTGCTGTGAAGAACTGAATCAAGTATGCTCGGTTTGAAGAGAAGCATGCTTCTTTTGTTAGTGTGTGTTAAGTCTATGAGAGAGCAGTGGAGGTTTTTGGGGAGGAGCATATGTACCAACACCTCTATGTGGCCTTTGCTAAATTTGAGGAAAATTAGAAAGAATTTGAAAGGGTATGAATTATCTACACATATGCCCTGAATAGGATTTCCAAACAGGAGGCCCATGAACTCTTGAAAAACTACACCATCTTTGAGAAGAAGTTTGGTGACAGGAGAGATGTAGAAGAGAGTATTGTGAGAAAACGTGGATTCCAGTATGAAGAAAAAGTAAAGGCTAATCCACACAATTACGACACATGGTTTGATTATTTATGCTTGGTGAAAAGTGAGGCAGAAGCTGACACTGTGTGGGAAGTCTATAAGAGAGCCATCGCCAATGTGCCACCCGTCCTGGAGAAGAGGCACTGGAAGGGCTACGTCTACCTCTGGGTTAACTATGCTCTGCATGAAGAGCTGGAGGCCAAGGATCCTGAGAGGACAAGACAGGTATATCAAGCGTCTTTGCAACTCATTCCTCACACAAAGTTCACATTTGCCAAAATGTGGTTATATTATGCACAGTTTGAAATAAGACAGAAGAATCTGCCACTGGCCAGAAATGCTTTCTGCACTTCCCTAGGCAAATGTCCAAAGAAGAAGTTGTTCAAAGGTGGAAGAAGAGAAAGAAAAATGAAAAACTAAAAAATCAAAACTTCTTAGGTATATTCTTAAGTGGTACACACCACTTAAACATCTAATTCTCAGACCTTACAAAAACTTTACACTGGTCCTCTTACCCCTCCCCTGGTAGGTGAGGTTAAGACCAAGGAGCCAGAGAGTCAAAGTGGATCTTAGACACTGGGAGCAATATGGACATCCTGATATCAGAGATTCTGTGGAAGCAGCAGTTGGTGGAGGACAGGAACCCCCTGGTGTGTTGGTGTCTCCCACCCCCACTAACCACTCCCCCTCCAGCAGGAATACCAGAGTGCTGCCCACCATCGCCCGGACCGCCCACCATCACCTGGACCGCCCACCATCGCTCGGACCGCCCACCATTTCGAGGACTGCCCACCATTGCGAGGACTTCCCACCATCGCGAGGACTGCCCACCATTGCGAGAACCACTGTGGCATCTTCAAAGGACTCAGGGGCATGCTGGGAACCCTTCCTAACCCTTCCTTGTACTTAAGCAAGTCCAAATAATAAAAATCTGAGCCTTGATCAGAAGTCTTTGCCAAGGCCTCCATGTTTCTTTTCGCAGTCCACTTCCTTTTCAGGAGTTCCCGCTCTCCAGTTCGGATCGAGGCCACAGTGTCTCTGCAGGCAGAAACACTCATTTGGCGCCCACGTGGCTGGAGTTAATGGGACCTCAGACGCTGGTATGGAGCTCCATGTGTAAAAGGTGTATCGTGCATCCCGGAAGGAAAGGTACTCAGGCTAGCACAGGTTCTAAACCTCTTTGATTTATTACAGGCACAATGTTGATTTGAGTGGTTGAGTGCTAACCCGGCATTTCTTCCCTGAAGGTCGCAGCGGAATTATGGGATCAGGAACCTCTAGGCAGTTTTGTGTCCGCAGTCTACAAGGACTGCTTCAGGCGAAAGAAATAGGGTTCAAAGAATGTGAGTTACAAAATGTGGTAGAACAGATAGATTGTTGCTGCCCATGGTTCAGAAAGAAAAAAACCTTAAACAAGAGAACCTGGGAGAAAATTGGTAAAGCTTTAAGGGAGGCCCAGGCAGACAAGTTCACACTCTGCCTCTGGGCACTAGCTAAAGATGCTATTGATGGGGAGATTCCGCTGGCCTTCCATAGTGCTGAGGCTGAGCTTACGGAATCTCATAAAAACTCTAAATTAGGGAAGTATGGGGATTCTGACNATGAGCTAACTCCTCAAAAAGGGGATCCTTTACCAAAAGGAGCCACCAGATATTCTGAGGAGGATTGGTCTTCCAAGGAATCCGTATCCGGCCCACCTGTGACCTCCCCAGTAGCAGGGGCTGCTACTTTAGATTTGCAAATATGTAAGTTAGAGTTTGAAATTAAGTTGCAAAAACTGACTAAAGAGCTTCAGGAGCTAAAAGCCACATCCTTCGGAGTGAAAAATACTTACCCTGAGATTTATCAACCATCGCTAGAGGAAGCCGTACCTAGAGCTCGTGGGGGAAGACATGATTCTTCTAACAGGCCGACTTTCCCCGAAGCAAAAATGTTTGACCAACAAAACAATAGGATCGTCAATGTCAGGCTTTGGATTTTAAGGTGATAAAGGAATTAAAAACAGCTGTGGCGCAGTATGGCCCCACAGGCCCCTTCACTCTAGCCTTAATAGATACGCTTGTGGAGTCATATTTGACCCCCCAAGATTGGAAGACGTTGTGTAGGGCTACCTTGTCAGGAGNAGATTTTTTACTCTGGAGTGCTGAGTGGCGAGAAGCGTGTAAGTCAATTGCTCTTTTGAATGCGCACACTGGTAACCCAACTTGTGATACTGACATGCAATTGGGAGAGGGTAAATATGAAGGCAATCTAAATCAGATCGGATTTCCTGTGGGGGTTTATGCACAGATTGCTGCGGCTGCTCGTCGTGCGTGGACCTTGTTGCCTACCACAGGGGATTGTAATGGAGGTTTATCAGGCATTCGGCAAGGCCCCAATGAGCCTTACCAGGAGTTTGTAGATAGATTACATAGAACAGCTAGAAAAATTGCTGGAGATTCTCAAATGGGAATCCCTTTCGTTAAACAACTGGCTTATGAGAACGCTAATGCAGCATGTCGTGCCTCTATTCGGCCTTTCAAAGGACAGCTGGATCTGGCGGGGTACATTCGACTTTGTGCAGGAATTGGTCCAGCTAGTGGTCAGAGTTTGGCATTGGCGGCTACCTTACAAGAGAGCACCGCACAAAAAATGTCGTCGGGTAAATGTGGTGATAGGGTGTGTTTTAAGTGTGGAAATGTTGGTCATTTTCGAAGCAACTGTCCAAAAAATAAGAGTGCTGAGGGCAAAAAATTAAGCCTTGCACCAGGAATTTGCCCTCGCTGCAGACAGGGTAACCACTGGGCTAGGGAATGTAAGTCTAAGGCAGACTGGCAGGGTCATCCCCTGCCGGGAAACCAGAGGAGGGGC
>NW_018393984.1:11034-16494 GCF_900095145.1 Mus pahari | reverse complement strand
AGTGGACTGGAGCAAAGATAGTTCTCCTGTCTCAGGCCAGGAGACTGCTCCCAGGCAGACACCCCTCCTCAGGCAGGAAAAGGCGCTGGATGCTGGATCAGGCCTCGGGGCGGGTAAAGACACCAGATGCCGGATCAAGCCTGGGGACTGGTCCAGGGAGAACACCCCTTCTCAGGCAGGGAAACGCGCTGGATGCCGGATAAGGCCTGGGGACTCCCCAGTGAACACCTCTCCACCTCTTCTCAGGTGGGGGGAAAGGCGCCGGATGCCGGATCAGACCTGGGGACTGGTCCCGGTCTTTCGAACACCCCTCCTTGGGCGGGGAAAGGTGCCGGATGCCGGATCAGGCCTGGGGACTCCCCAGTGAACACCTCTCCACCTCTCCTCGGGCGGGCGGGGGAAAGGCGCCGGATGCCGAGTCAGACCTGGGGACTGGTCCTGGCCGAACACCCCTCCTTGGGAGGGTAAAGGGGCAGGATGACAGGAACCAGACACGGGTTCCTTCCCAGAAGCTGTGACTCTTCTCCAGTCTGCCCTCTCCCCGGCAATGCACTGGAACCCCATATTTTTATTCAATTTCCTAACCCTCTGTAACTCTCCCTTGTCCCCTCCAGTACCTGATTCTGCCCCCCTTATTTCCTTTTCCTCCTTTCTCCCTCCCAGGTCGCCCTCCCCCTCCACTTCCTGTGATGATCCTGTTCCCTCCTCAATGCAGGACTGAAATATCCACATCCTGGTCTTCTTTCCTTCTAAGCTCGATATGGTCTGTGGGTTAAATCAAGGGAATTGTGAGCTTCTGGGCTAATATCCACTTATCAGAGAATACATACCACATGTGTTCTTTTGTGTATGGGTTACTGTTGGAGACCAGGTTGAGAATACCCAGGCATTTTACAACCCAGGCATTTTACAGCCTGTAGCTGAGAGCCATACAGTTCTTTGTTAAGAGCCAGTCACCCCCTCTCCCCATCAAGGCTGTTTCATGGGAATCAGCAAGATTCCAGCCCTAAACATACATCAAGGACTGAGGGAGTCCTCCAGCATTCCTGAGCTGCCCGGAACTGTCATCTTGGGTTGATAGGAGGACCGTAACTTCGAGATAAGCCGCCCAGTGTTCCAGAGCAGTGATGTCAAGGACCTGAGATGAATCACTGAAAATTTCAGACTTGCGATTAACCGCCCCCATTTGTCCTTCACTATGTTCCTTTTGATCATTCCCTGACCCCTCCTCAACCCAAAGTTCTAAATACAGATAACGCTCCAGGTTATACTAGTTCCAATTTTAAATGATTTTGTGCTCAAATGGGAATAAAACATGTTACTGGCATTCCTTATAACCCCCAAGACCAAGGTATTGTAGAAAGGGCTCATCACACCCTTAAAAACATGCTTTACAAATTACAGTCTGGGGGGGAAATTTTATATCCTCTCTCTGACAATTTCAAGACTCTTTTGAACCATGCATTATTTGTTTTTAATTTTCTTACATATGATTCTGTAGGCAAAACTGCTGCAGATTGCCTTTAGCACCCCTCAATGGCCAATAATTATGCACAAGCCATGTGGAGAGACCCATTGTCCAACAAATGGNAGGGTCCAGACCCAGTCCTCATATGGGGCAAAGGACATGCCTGCATTTATGATTCNGGAGCACAAAATGCTAGATGGCTTCCAGAGCGCCTAATAAAACCATATAATTTGCCCAGGGAAGAAAAGCCCTGAGAAGAATTTTTAATGTGCTTGTTTGCAGGAAAATGAAAGGGTCTCAAAAGGTGTCGTTCCTGATCAGGGACATGGCTGTGTCTCTGCCTGATGGGAAGTACAGCATCAGTAAGAGGTTAAGCTCAGCAACATTCTTATTAACTTCATAATTATACATGGCAAGTTATTAATGAGGCTGGAGACACAGTCCTTGCCACACCCACGGTTGGGAGTTCTCCCTCCTGGAAGCCCCTAGAGGCCGATTTATGTAAGTTAGCCCTCAGAGCTCACCCTGATTGGGGAGTCCCCACAGTGTTTTGGCCTCAGGCAGGAGCCCCCAATTATCCTAACGGGCTTGGGGCCCATCCAGAATGTGCCAATCAATATGGCAAATTTATCTTAAACAAAATATTGCATAAATTAAGAGGTATAAATGCTGGCTCTTATGTTTGCCCCGGCTCCCACTGGGACCAATCACTTAATCATAAATGTGGCTTTGAGTCAGATTATTATTGTGCCAGCTGGGGATGTGAAACTACTGGTAATACCTATTGGAACCCCTCCTCATCTTGGGACCTTATCACAGTAAAAAGTAAAGGATGCCAAGATGATACCAGAATTGGCCTTAAGTCCCCCATTGGGAAAAGTTGTTCCTCCTCCAATCCGGATACCTTGGGTTGGTGTAATACCCTCATGATCGAGTTCACAGAGGCTGGAAGAAAATATGATTGGATTAACAAACAAACTCCCTCCTGGTGTTTGCGTATATATAAAGAACATAAAGATTTTGGGTTGGTATTNAAAATACAGTTAACTAAGACCATCCCTAACCTTAGAGGAAGTGCTATAGAACCAAATCCCATACTCCATCCTGTAGCCCCTAATATACCTATTGTTCATAAGGTAACTGTTCCTCCTCGGAGTGGCACTCCTGCACCCATTGCTCTTTTTCAGCCTACTTTGCCTGCTNGACCCCTCACTTCAGCAGAGCTGCTTTTAGACATAGTAAATGCTTCAGTTGCTGCCATACATGCAGCCAATAATACCCAATACGAGGAATGTTGGGTGTGTTTTTCCCCGCAACCTCCTTTCTATGAAGGAGTGGCAGTATTTGGATCAGTTATTGCAACCAATGATGTCCATGAACTTGGTCGGCATCCTGAGGCTAACACAGGACTCACACTGAGCCAGGTTTCAGGTGTGGGCTTGTGCCTTTTGGGGCCTTCCATGCTCCCCCCACAGGCCTTGCTGGAGGTTTGCAATGAGACTATTATAGTAGAAACCACTTTTCAATATCTTGGAGCACCCAATGATACTTATTTGGCATGTTCTACTGGGCTTACTACTTATGTGATCACCCAGACATTTTTAGCTAACAGATTACTGTGTCCTGGTTCAACTTTTCCCAAATTTGATGATACATCCTGCAGAAGATTTACTCCAGATCTGAGATAAAGGCACTAACCTGCCCCGCTCTAAGAGAGAGGCAATTACTGCAGTAACCTTAGCAGTGAGCCTTTGTGTGAGTGCTGCAGGTTCGGAAACAGGAATTGCCTCCCTAATCTCCTCCCAACAATAGTCTGCACAGCTCACCCAGCTTAACCACACAGTGGACAGAGATATTCAAGAAATACGAAGAGGCCTGAAAAATTTAAAAGATTCCTTAGTCTCTCTGTCTGAAGTAGTTTTACAGAATAGAAGAGGCCTTGATTTGTTATTCCTGAAGGAAGGAGGACTCTGTGCATCCCTCAAAGAAGAGTGTTGTTTTTACACTGATAAGACTGGCTTAGTTCAAGATAGTATAGACAAAGTTAGAACTAGCCTGGATGAAAGAATGTGTAATAGAGAGATACAAGAATCCTGTTACCAAAATTGGTTTTCTACCTCTTCTTTGCTTTCCATTTTGCTTCCTACCATTCTGGGACCTTTCTTGGGCATTTTGCTGCTTTTGTCATTTGGACATTGGGCTTTTAACAGATTAACCAGTTTCGTTAAATCTCAGATTGATGATGCCTTAAAGCAGGTTGCAGTCCACTACCATTGTGTGGACACTCAAGCCTCCACCGAAGACCCCTCTTCCACCGATGCAGAGAGAGCAGCTGGTGGCCTTCAGTTCTCCACCCTCGCTGCAGACATAGAGTGCTCTTTGTTCCATAAGCTGTGGAGATGCCATTATTAGATGGAAGACTCCCTGGCTCCTAATAGTGGCTGAGGGCCATAAGCTGTGAAGTGAACCTAGGACGGGAATATCGAGGTGCCGTGGATCAGGTACACACCCCCTTGGCTGCAAGGATGACCCAAAGATGGGAAATATTGCAGTAACCGCCAGCCACATGGCCTAAGATAGGGCCCTTGCCCACCTAGGACCTAGAAAGGCCTAGTTACTGGGTGCTGAATGCGGATACACACCTCATGGCCTAAGACAAGGTTCTTCCCCAACCCTCTTTTTATAGCCACCCCCAAACATTTAATAAATTGAAAAGGGGGAATTGTTGGAGACCAGGTTGAGAATACCCAGGCATTTTACAACCTAGGCATTTTACGGCCTATAGCTGAGAGCCATATAGTTCTTTGTTAAGAGCCAGTCACCCCCTCTCCCCATCAAGGCTGTTTCATGGGAATCAGCAAGATACCAGCCCTAAACATACATCAAGGACTGAGGGAGTCTTCCAGCATTCCGGAGCTGCCCAGAACTGTCATCTTGGGCTGAGAGGAGGACCAGAGCTTCAAGATAAGCTGCCCAGTGTTCCAGAGCAGTGATGTCAAGGACCTGAGATGAATCACTGAAAATTTCAGACTTGCGATTAACTGCCCCCATTTGTCCTTCACTATATTCCTTTTGATCATTCCCTGACCCCTCTCTGTATACTATAAAACTTGAGTCTTTTTCCTCATTAAACGAGACTATGACACAAACAGATGCATGGTCTCCTTCTCTTTCTCTTATTCCCATTTCAATTTAAGTTCATGATCCCCCTTGAGGACCATGGAATAACTTGTCCCACGGGATGGGATAGGTTACCTCACTCAGAATGATATTTTCTAGTTTCATCCATTTGCCCGAGAATTTCATGAAGTCATTATTTTTAATTGCTGAGTAATACTCCATTGTGTAAATGTGCCACATTTTGTGTATCCATTCTTCTGTTGAGGGACATCTGGGTTTTTTCCCAGCTTTTGGCTATTATAAATAAGACTGCTATGAACATAGTGGAGCAAGTGTCCTTGTTATATGTTGGAGCATCTTTTGGGTATATGCTCAGTAGTGGTATAGCTGGGTCTTAAGGTAGATCTATTTCCAATTTTCTGAGGAACTGCCAGACTGACTGATAGAGTGGTTGTACCAGCTTGTAATCCCACCAGCAATGGAGGAGTGTTACTCTTTCTCCAAATCTTCACCAGCATCTGCTGTCACCCGAGTTTTTTTATCTTAACCATTCTGATTGTTGTGGGGTGGAATTAGAATTGTTTAGATTTGCATTTCCCTAATGAGTAAGGATATCGAACATTTATTTAAGTGCTTCTCAGTCACTCAAGATTCTTCAGTTGAGAATTCTTTGTTTAGCTCTGTACTCCACTTTTTAACAGGGTTATTTGGTTCTCTGGAATATAACTTCTTGAGTTCTTTGTATATTTTGGATATGAAGTTCTTGTCATATAGGTCTTTCACTTCCTTAGTTAGAGTCACACCTAGGTATTTTATATTATTTGTGACTATTGTGAAGGGTGTTGTTTCCCTAATTTCTTTCTCGTCCCATC
>NW_018393984.1:8452-10649 GCF_900095145.1 Mus pahari | reverse complement strand
TTTATGAGGTCCCATTTGTTGATTGTTGATCTTAAAGCGTAAGTCATTGGTGTTCTGTTCAGGAAGTTACTCCTTGTGCCCAAGTATTTGAGGTTCTTCCCCACTCTCTCTCTTCTATTAAATTTAGCATATCTGGTTTAATGTGGAGGTCCTTGATCCAACTGGACTTGAGCTTTGTACAGGGAGAAAAGAATGGATCAATTTGCATTCTTCTACATGTGATGTGCTAGTTGAAAATGCTGCTTTTTTTCTACTGTATGATATTAGCTTTTTGTCAAAGATCAAGTGACTGTAGGTGTGTGGTTTCATTTCAGGGTCTTCAATTTTATTCCATAGATCGACCTGCCTGTCTCTGTACCAATACCATGCAGTTTTTATAACTATTGCTCTACAATATAGCTTGATGTCAGGAATGGTGATTCCCCCATAAGTTCTTTTATTGTTGAAGATAGTTTTTGCTATCCTGGTTCTTTTGTTTTTGTTTTTGTTTTTGTTTTGCTATTCTAAATGAATTTGAGGATTACTCTTTCTAACTCTATGAAGAATTGAGTTAGAATTTTTGTGGAAACTGCATTGAAACTGTAGATTGCTTTCAGTAAGGTGGCCATTTTCACTATATTATTCCTACCAATCCATGAACATGGGAGGCCTTTCTATCTTCTGACGTCTTCTTTGTTTTCTTTCTTCAGGGATTTGAAGTTCTTATCATACAAATCTTTCACTTGCCTGGTTAGAGTCACATCAAGTTGTTTTATGTTATTTGTGACTGTTATAAGGGGTGTTATTTACCTAATTTCTTTCTTGGCTCATTTATCCTTTGAGTAGTGGAGGCTACTGATTTGTTAGAGTTAATTTTATATCCAGCCACTTTGCTAAAGTTGTTTATGAGATCTATGGTACAATTTTTGGGATTGTTTAATATACTATCATATCATTTTCAAATAGTGACTTCTTGACTTCCTCCTTCTTGCGTTGCATCCCTTTGACCTCCTTTTGTTTTCTAATTGCTCTAGATAGAATTTTGAGTAGTATTGTGAATAGGCAGGTACAGAGTTGGCAGGCATGTCTTGTCCCTGATTTTAACGGAATTGCTTTGTTTTTCTCTCCATTTAGTTTTATGTTGCCTATTAGTTTGATATCTATTGCTTTTATTATATTTAGGTGTGAACCTTGAGTTTCTGATCTCTCCAAGACTTTTAACTTGAGTGGGTGCTATATTTTGTTAAAAGCTTTTTCAGCATCTAACGAGATGATTGTGTGTTTTTTTTTCTTTGAGTTTGTTTATATAGTGGATTACATGGATGGATTTCTGTATATTAAACCATCCCTGCATTCCTGGGTTGAAGCCTACTTCATCATGGTGAATGATCATTTTGATGTGTTCTTGATTTTGGTTTGTGAGAATTTTATTGAGTAATTTTGCATCAACATTCATAAGGGAAATTGGTCTGAAGTTCTCTTTCTTGGGTCTTTTTGTGGTTTAGGTATCATGGCAACTGTGGCTTCATAGAAAGAATTGGGTATTATTTCTTCTGTTTCTATTTTATGGAATAGCATGAGAAGTATTGGTATTAGGTCTTATTTGAAGGTCTAATAATATTCTGCACTAAAACCATCTGGCCCTCAGCTTTTTTGTTTGGGAGACTTTTAATGACTGCTTCTATTTCCTTGTGTGTTATGGAACTGTTTATATTCATTAGCTGATCCTTTAACTTTGATACTTGGTATCTGTCTAGAAAATCATCCATTTTATTTAGATTTTCCAGTTTTGTTGAATGTAGACTTTTGTAGTAAGAGCTGATTATTTTTTTTAACTTCTTCAGTTTCTGTTGATATGTCTCCCTTTTCATTCTTGATTTCTTTAATTTGGATACTGTCTCTGTACCCTCTAGTTAGTTTAGCCAAGAGTTTATTTCTCTTGTTAAAATTTTCAAAGAACCAGTCCCTAGTTTTGTTGATTCTTTGTATAGTTCTTTTTGTTTCTATTTGGTTGATTTCAACCCTAAGTTTGATTATTTCCTGGTGTGAGTGCGACCGCCCACAGCCACACTCGAACTGGGTACTCGTGAAAGGCAGGCTGGGGCTGGGGCTAAAAGAGATTAGACGGCAAACAAGGAAGGAAGGCTAAGACAACATAGCTGATCAAAGCTCCCAAGTTTACTAAGATTCTGAGCTTATATAGAGGGAGGAGGCCCAT
>NW_018393984.1:0-5752 GCF_900095145.1 Mus pahari | reverse complement strand
TAACCCTATAAGAACCCCTTACTTCTGAGGGACTGGGTCGACTTCCTCTGTCTCCTGCGTGAGATATGAGTTGGCCTGGGGCCTCGTAAATAAAGTACCTCATGTGATTTACAGCAAGGTGTATTTCGAATTTCTGGGGACCCAAGAGAGTTCCGGACCAGAGGGAGTTCCTCCTTTCGGGGTCTTACAGCTCCTTTTTCTGAATGATCCTCTTTGTATATCTTTCTAATTTAGGGTCTCCCTGAGATTCTTCAAGCTCTGCCTGGGTACTATTTGACGCCTTGGAGGTCCCTTCACCAATAGCATCTTTTGTGAGCACCCAGAGGCAGAGGGTGAAATTATCTGCCTGGGTGTTTCTCAGAGCTTCTCCAATTCTCTCCCAGGTTCTCTTATCTAAAGTTTTCTCTTTTCTGAACCATGGGCAGCAAGAATCTATCTGATCTAAAACATCTTCTAACAACTGTTCTTCAAACCCTATTCCTCTCTACTGAAGCAGCTCTTGAAGGCTGCAGACAAATACCTGTTTAGAATTTTCTAATCCCATTTTCCGCTGTCAACTCCTAAGTGGAATCAGTGCCGGGTCAACACTGTCCCAACTTAGCCCATATCGCACCTACAGCAACAATTTTTAAAAAGATGACGTTTAAAGCCAGCGCTAGCATGAATACCTGTTGCTCACTGTGCCCGATATGATCTTCTTGTTCTTCCCTTCTCGTGGAGGTCCACATAAGACAGCATTCCCTCAGTCTTGTCCCGCCATGTTCAGGCCCCACATTCTGGCACCACCTGAGTGCTACCACATGCAGCCACACTCAAACCGGTTACTCCTGAAAGGCGGGTTGGGACTGAAAGAGATTAGACAGCAAACAAGGAAGGAAGGCTAAGACAACATAGCTGATCAAAGCCCCAAAGTTTACTAAGATTCTGAGCTTATATAGAGGGAGGAGGCCCATCCCCCACCACTCCGTTCTTGATGCCCTTCGCCAGCTGAAGGTGATCTACAGGATGTTTTCTCTGGAAGGTCTCAAGGGTCTCAGCAGGTAGAGATAATGTTTTGGAGGAAAGCAGTGGCAGGTATAGACAATAGAACCTGCTTTGTAAATCGGAAGGTTCNACCCCATGTGGTCCCGTGCTTAGTGGCAACAAGGTCTGAATCAGCCTGCTTTAAGGCTGGGGGAGGGAACACTGGTGTCTACTCCTCTTGGGTGTATTTGCTACTTTTTGTTTTGTTTTGATGTCCTGTTAAGTTGCTAGTGTATGATCTCTCCAGTTTCTTTATGGAGGCACCCAGGGCTATGAGTTTTCCTCTTAGTACTGCTTTCATTGTGTCCCATAAGTTTGAATATGTTGTGCCTTCATTTTCATTAAATTCTAAAAAGTCTTTAATTTCTTTCATTTTTCCCGGACCAAGCTATCATTGAGTAGAAAGTTCAGCTTTCACATATATGTCACCTTTCTGTTGTTTTTGTTGTTATTGAAGAACAGCCTTAGTACATGATGGTCCAATAATATACATGGGATTAATTCAATATTTTTGTATCTGTTGAGGTTTGTTTTCTGTCTTATTATGTGGTTAATTTTTGAGAAGGCTCCATGAGGTCCTGAGAAGAAGGTATATTCTTTTGTTTTAGGGTGAAATGTTCTGTAGATATCTGTTAAATCCATTTGGTCCATAACTTTGTTTAGTTTCACTGTGTCTCTGTTTCAATTATGTTTCCATTGGTGAGAGTGGGGTGTTGAAAACTCTTATTATTATTTTGTGAGGTTCAATGTATGCTATGAGCTTCAATAATCTTTACAAATGTGGGTGCACTTGCATTTGGGCATAGATGTTCAGAATTGAGAGTTCATCTTGGTGGATTTTTCCTTTGATGAGTATATAGTATCCTTCCCCATCTTTTTTGATAAATTTTCATTGAAAGTCTATTTTATTGGATATTAGAATGGCTACTGCAACTTATTCTTGGGACCATTTTCTTGGAAAAATTTTTTCCCAGCCTTTTACTTTGAGGTAGTGTCTGTTTTTGTCATTGAGCTGTGTTTTCTGTATGCAGCAAAATGCTGGGTCCTGTTTACAAGTTCAGTCTGTTAGCCTATGTCTTTTTATTGGGGAATTAATTCCATTGATGTTGAGAGATATTAGGGACCAATGATTGTTGCTTCCTGTTATTTTTCTTGTTAGAAGTGGAATTATGTTTGTGTGTTTCTCTTCTTTTGGTTTTGTTGTGAAAAGATTAATTTCTTGCTTTTTCTTGGGTGTAGTTTCCCTCCTTGTCTTGGACTTTTCCTTCTTGTATCCTCTGTAGGACTAAATTCATGGAACAATATTATTTCTATTTGGTTTGTGTTGGAATATCTTGCTTTCTCCATCTCTGTTGATTGAGAGTTTTGCTGGGTATAGTAGCCTGAACTGGCAGTTTTGTTCTCTTAGGATCTGTATGACATTTGCCCAAGATGTTCTGACTTTAAAGTCTCTGTTCAGAAGTCTGGTATAATTTTTACAGGTCTGCCTTTATACATAACTTGACCTTTTTCCCTTACTGCTTTCTTTGTTCTGTGCACTTATTGTTTTAATTATTATGTGATGTGAGGAATTTCTTTTCTGGTCCAATCTATTTGGGGTTCTGTAGGCTTCTTGTATGTTTATGGGTATTTCTTTCCTTAAGTTCGGGAAGTTTTATTCTATAATTTTGTTGAAGATTTTGCTGGCCCTTTGAGTTGGAAATCTTTCTTCTATACCAATTATTCTTAGGTTCAGTTTTTTCTTTGTGTCCTGGAATTCTTGAGTGTTTTCAGTTAAGAACTTTTTGCTTCTTACATTTTCCTTGACTGTTGTGTTGATGTCTTCTATAGTATCTTCTACAGCTGAGATTCTCTCTTCTTTCTCTTGTATTCTGTTGGTGATGTTTGCATCTATGACTCCTGCTCTCTTTCTTAGGTTTTCCATCTCCAGGGCTGTCTCCCTTTGTGTTTTCTTTAATGTTTCTATTTCTAGTTTTTTAGATCCTGGATTTTTTTTCAATTCCTTCATACATGTTTGGTTATACATGCTCTCCTGTATTTTTAACGGGATTTATTTATGTGTTCTCTAAGGACTTCCATTTGTTTTCTTGTGTTTTCCTGTATTTCTTTAAGGGAGTTATTATGTCCTTCTTAAAATCTTTTATCATTTTCACGAAATGAGAATTTAAATCTCAGTCTTGCTTTATAGGTGTGTTGAGGTATCCAGGACTTGCTGTAGTGGATCAACTGGATTCTGATGTTTCCACGTCGTACTGGTTTCTGTTGCTTATGTTCTTGTACTTGCCTCTTGCCATCTGGTTATTCTGGTTTTTATTGACCTTGCTATCTCTGACTCGAGCCTGTCCTTCCTGTGATTCTGTAATCCTGGATGTATCAGAGCCCATGGGGGTTTGAGCTGCAACTAGGGTGTGGGCTGAGTGAGTGAGGATCCAGAGCAGAGGCTCTACTCTAGGCCAGGTGCAAACCAGAAGGCATGTGGGTCTCTGGCTAGGCTGGGTATCTTTGTTTTAGGGTCCCAGGGGTCCAGATTATGCCAGGTATTTGGGAGGGGGTTGGGGTCTCATCTGTGATCCTGGATGTGTCTGAATACCTAGGGAGTTAAGCTACAACTCAGGTGTGGGCTCTGTGTGTGTTTGGTTCCAGAGCAGAGTCTCTGCTCCAGGCACAGTTGCAAATCAGAAGGTACAGGGTCTCTGCCTGGGCCAGGTTGTTTTTTAATGTGAGTTTCCAGACATTATTTCACCATAGTTTGCCTTTCCCTTTCTCTCCACTAAGAGTTCTTCCTGTATAAATTTGCTGTAAGAAAACATTGTCTATGCTTGACTATGTATCCATTTTTCCTCACCCCTTTTTCTTTTCTTTTCTTCAACTTCCACACTCTCTATGTAACTATTTACTAATTTGCCAATTATTAATTTATTCTGGTCCAATTTAGTAGAGTCTATTTAGGGAACATGTCCATTGTTTACTTTCCAACTCAGAATTTCCATTTAACATTTCCCCATAAATTTTGTCTCTTCATTCACTATTTGATTTGACATTGTCTTCATACCTTTCTTTACTTCTTCAATCATGCTCTCTGTTCTATCACCCAATATTTTACAATGGCTACTTGGAAAT
Organism: Mus pahari; assembly: GCF_900095145.1. NCBI lineage: Eukaryota > Metazoa > Chordata > Mammalia > Rodentia > Muridae > Mus > Mus pahari. The sequence goes on along the minus strand of NW_018393984.1, from coordinate 1,609 downwards.
ATTTTTGTTAAAGATGGCTTCTGCCCTTTCCAGAGGACACATCTGTTGCTTGTTATTCTGCTGTAAATGCTATACTTTCCTGTTTCTTTGCAATCTTTCATTTGGTTGTCAAAAACTGGATATTTTGGAAACATATTATTGCATAACAAAGTTCTGGTTCCCCCTGGTGTGTTTGTTCTTTCTATTGCTGTTTGCTTATTATTGGTTGGGTTGCTTTATGCAGTCTATCCCTGCAACATTGTGAATCCTCTGATGAGGCACCTCATGAAAAACAGCTTTCCGTCAGCCTGTCATCACTCTGGCATAGCTCTGGTATTAGGAAAACTCTCTTCCACTTTGTTGAGCATATGTGCTGATAAACTCTAGTACTTTATACCACACTGACTTACTATATTGATAGAAATAAAGTTCACTAAAGAACCTGATCTAGAGGGGTGGCTCAGAGGTAAGAGCAGTCATTGCTTTTTCAGAGGACCAGGGTTTGATTCCCAGCACCTACATTGTAACTCACACCCATCAGTAACACCATGTCCAGGAGATCGGACATATTTTTCTGGTCTCCGTGGACATCAGGCATGCATGTGATGCATATATATGCATGTAAGCTAAACACTCACAAGGGGGTATCTGTGACCTCTTCATGACCACAAGGCCAGCAAAAAACAATCCAAAGGAAGATTAAGAAAAAGGCGGTTCAGCTGCAAGACCTTGGGATCACCTCAGGATCACCTCAGGATCACAGGAGGCAGAGCAGAGACCCAGACCCCTGGACACCTTCCTTACCAAAGGAGAGTCATCTACAGGGAGGGCTCTGACCCCAGGACTCAGAAGGTGGATCAGAGCTCCAGACTTCTAGACATCTGCCCTGCAAGAGGAGAGCTTGCCTGCAGAGAGTGATCTGACCACTGGGACTCAGGTGAGAATTGGACTCCCAGGAGTGCTGACAGAGGCTAACAGTATCACAGGAGGATCAAGCTCCAGCCAGAGACAGCATGAACATTAACACCAGAGACTTCCAGATGGCAAAAGGCAAACATAAGAATCCTACTAACAGAAACCAAGAACACTGGGCATCATCAGAATCCAGTACGCCCACCACAGTGAGTCCTGGATAACCCAACACACCCGAAAAGCAAGACGCAGATTTAAAATCATATCTCATGATGGTGGTAAAAGATTTTAAGAAGGGCATTAATAACTCACTTAAAGAAATACAGGAGAACACTGATAAATAGGTAGAAGCCCTTAAAGAGGAAGCACAAAAATCCCTCAAGGAATTACAGGAGAACACTGCTAAACAGGTAGAAGCCCTTAAAGAAGAAACACAAAAATTGCTTAAAGAATTACAGGAAAACACAACCAAACAGGTGATGGAATTGAACAAAACTATACAAAATCTAAAAATGGAAGTAGAAACAATGAAGAAAACCCAAAGGGAGACAACTCTGGAGACAGAAACCCTAGGGAAGAAACCAGGAACCATAGAAGTGAGCATCAGCAACAGAATATAAGAGATGTAAGAGAGAATCTCAGGTGCAGAAGATTCCATAGGGAACATGGACACAACTATCAAAGAAAATGCAAAATGCAAAAAGATCCTAACTCAAAA
>NW_018393983.1:0-14741 GCF_900095145.1 Mus pahari | reverse complement strand
AGTCTTAGGAGGAGTTATAATAATTCCCCTCCTTCCTCCTTTGTGACCAATTACTCTAAATTCAATCTTAGACTGGCCTAGTAATAATTCCAGTATTTATAAAGATAGCTAAAAATCTTTATTAACTAAGCAGAGTTAAATCTAGCTCAGCCTCCTCTTGTAAGGAGCTCACAGCCATTCTGTAATTCTCAAGCTGCTCCTTCCCCCACACACCTAGAGGCTATTGTCTGAACCTGAGAGTTGCTGATTTGCAACTATATAAAGTACCTGGCCTTTCCCAAAAAGGTTTGTTATCCTGTTACTATTCAGCTGTTTGGCTTTTGTTTTCAAGCAGGTCAACTACACCTGGACGGTGTGCAGCCAATGTTATTCAGATTCATCTTCCTTATGGAGTGGTGACAAAAACCCTTCAGCATCTAAACATATATATTGTGGTTTGGTCTGATTTTTCTTTATAAACAAATTTGGAGGCCAAGGTTAACGCCCTTAATAAGTGGTGCTGGCATTAGGGCAAAATGTTAAAAATATCATGGTTAGGCTAGTTACTAAGTGTCATGCTTCCTTCCATTCTGTTTGTGTCTCACCATTACCTTATAATACAACCTTTGATTGGAATAATACTAAAGCTCAATTACAGAGCGTTTGGACTTGGTTCAGTTAAAGGCATAAAATTTCGGATATTAGCAAGAGTCATTTGGACAATTAAAACATTGATGATTTGGCTACATTCTGAAACTTCGGCTAAAACTAAAATTATAGGGGGAAATTGCCACCGCCACTCTAGTAGTGACTCACATCAGGCCTAAAAACCTAGAGGAGTCCTGAGAAAAAGAGTCTCAAAAGAGACTCAGCCTCCTAGAGTCCTGGCATTTCCAATCACATATTACACGAATCCTATCTGCATGTTAATAATGCCCCTGGCAGAGCCAAGCCCAGGACGTAGCTTATTCATATTCTAGTATTTACCAAGGCCTAAAAAATAGGGGAATTGTGGTATTGCTTTGGCAGAAACACCCAAATCAGGTTTTTCTGCTGGGCCCAAAGGAATCAGCATAATTGAGGATTTACTAAAGGACCCCTGGTGGTGAGATTAAATTCCGACTAGCCTTGCACGGGGCTTCCTCCTAGCTGCCTGGTCCCACCCTTAGACTATAGATCAGTTCAGGAAAATCTGTGTCAGCCACCACGGTTCCTGGGCAGAACGATAGAGCATAAATATATTTTGTGCCAGTCCAGGTAAATTTTTTTAAATATTAAGGGCAGAAATGTTGGGGTCTCTCAGCTCCTTGTTGCCGCCAGGCCTACCTTGCTGTTACACTAATCACTCTCCTTCAAAGCACCAGTCCCCTACAGGTGCTGAAACCCACTAGAGAGTTGCTGTGTCTCCACCGCCTACCAAGAGGACCCCCCCCCCACTGGATCTCCCAGAATGCAGCATCCTTGGACCGCCTACACCAACACACATTTGTCCCTGCCTCAATCCTTGTATCTGACTATGATCGGACCGCTGTCAGCAACTTCAAAGACTTAGGAGGGAGCTGGAGATCTTTCCATGTTATTTAAACGGAGTTCAGTTATTAAAAATTGGAGCCTTGATCAGAAATTTGTCTAGGCTTCCATTTTTCTCTCGCACATTCCATTTCAGCCAGCCCGCCTCTCAGGATGAACCCAGACCGGATTAAAGTGAGTTTTGTCAGAAACTCACAAAGGGTAACTATGATAAACACTGGTAGTAGAGGGATCACTTCGCCATTTGCCTGGAGCTTTTATATGACAGAGAATTATACCAAGAATGCCAAAACAAAAAGTCAGGGCCATCTTTTAGCTATGGTTGACTGCCCACCAACAGGATGTCAAAATCCCATACTATTAAATTTTACAGGTTTTATGGCCTTATCTAGAAAACTTTCTCCTGCTTTATGCTTTTTGTATGATCAGTTTCGTTCTTATTGTAAAAATGATTCAATTGATGAAAGTGTGGGCTGTCCCTATCGCTCCTGCAGAATTCATATGGTCAAATCTCTAAGGAGTTCTGAGGTTATCCTTCAGCAATCTTATAAAAGCCACAATTTTTTTTTCATACTGCCACAGGCTATACTTGGGTCATATGGGATCTTTGGGATTCCAGAAGGATTTCGCCTGTGAAAGCAGCTCTGTATAGGACAAAAGGTTCAACCTGGCCCAGCAGCTGAATATATGTTTGGCGCTCCCTTGTTCAAATTCAAACAACACTCCACAGTGAGATACAGAATAAAGAAAAGGAGTTGAGTGCACTGCTCTCCACATTGTGCACACATCACCCTTTTTCCTGGCTATCTCTCTTAAGAGAGGGCCTGATACTTGCCAATGTTACTGGATTAAGAAATGTCTCAGCCTGCTTCCTTTTTGCTGCATTAGGACGTCCTCCATTGACAGCTGTCCCTTAACCCATCCCTTTTAAAATGTCTGGTGCCAGTTGTAAAACTTTCCCCCCAATTTTTGAAGTATCCTTGTTTTTGATCCCTGAACAAAACAATTTAAATTCTGCTATACTGGTCCCAATGATAATTTGTGCAATCAAACTAGCTCGCCTANTCAGGATCTGATTGCCCCTGAACGGTTCTTTTTGTGGTGTAGTGGTACCCTTACTAAAACTCTCTCATAAAACATAAATAAAGAATTACTGTGTCTTCCCCAGACCCTAGTTCCTCAGTTGACCTTGCTAACTCCCGCCTAGTATTTGAGCTGGAATAGCCCCCCCTCCCCCCCAGATATTAGAATCAATCGAGCTGTTTTCCTCCCTGTAGTGGCCGGTGTCTCCTTGGTACCCTCTGCTGTGGTAACCTCTGTTTGGCTGGAGGATCTTTAACCCATCACCGCCAAATTATCTCAACAATTTGCGTTGGCAGTGGAAGCCTCCCTTGAGTCATTAGCTTCTTTACAGAGACAATTAACTCCCCTTGCCCAAGTTGCCTTACAGAATGAAGAGCACTTGATTTGCTGACTGCCGAGAAAGGTGGCACCTGTCTCTCTCTGCAAGAAGAATGTTGCTTTTATGTAAATTAATTGGGTATAGTGGAAACTTCAATCCAACAGTTACATAAACTTAAGTTGGAGCTCCAGAGAAAACAGTTTTCAGCCTCTGCTGATAACTGGTGGAAGTCCTCTATGTTCACCTTCTTGATGCCCCTCCTTGAACCTTTAATAGGCATTTTATCATTAGTAACTTTGGGGCCTTTTATTTTTAACAGAATTACTGGCAGCAGATTGATTCCTTGGCATCGAGACCCTTGCAAATTCATTATCATATACTTGATTTGGCTGACAGAGGTCTTGCTGAACCTGAGGTTGATAATTCTCCTTCAGGAGCTGCATAGGATTCAGACCTGTGCATATTGGTTCTTGATAAAATGAATCCATTATGGGCTGTGAGGCTAAGCACCACATGAACCATCTCTGAATTCCCCGTGAGACAAACCTGGTTTACAAGGAGGTTGGTATCTGTTTTCAACCTTATCCTAATGACTTTTCTAAGACTCTGCTTCCCCTCCCCAAAAGATACCAAGAGCCATGACTGTGGATCATGATGGTACCCATGGGAGGAATAAGGTCAATGCTCCCCTCACACCCCGCTGGTTAATGCCCACTCATCCAAGGATGAGATGACTATTGATCACCCCAGTTCCATGGGGCCTTAGCGAAAATAATTAAAAGGGAGGAGATGCCGGGAGCTATGGCCTCAGCCATGGCCTTGTGGATATTTTCTAGCTTACATAAACAATACTGAGAGAACATTCATGGTCATAACAGTAAGAATCTTTGTGGGTAAAAAGGACACTGTGACCGTTGATTCCAGGAGCTGAAGATTGCCACCTCACCTTCAGAGAGCTCCCATGCTCCTCCCCCCTCCCTTGGATTCTCATCTTTCTTATGCTTATATTGCCACTCTTGCATAAAGTTTTTAGAGCTTGACCAGTATGATTGACTTGCTCTCATTCTTCTTGTCTCTTTCCCTCCCACTCTCTCACTCCCTTGCCCTAGGTCCCCATTGATTATCCCTGCAGGTCAGGGCAGAGAACCATTAATGAAAATATAGAAAAAAAAATGGGGACCACTCAAGTGGGACTGCCACATTCTAGTGCTATTCTGCCCACGTACTATGTGATGATCCTAGATATTAAGGATTGTTTTTTTCAGATCCCTCCGGCTACCCAAGATAGACGGCATTTTGCCTTTACAGTATGGGAGCCTAATTTGAATAACTAGCCAAAAGAAATCAGTGGACTGCTAGGCAGTGTTGGCACATGCCTTTAATCCCAGCACTTGGGAGACAGAGGCAGGTGGATTTCTGAGTTTGAGACCAGCCTGGGCTACAAAGTGAGTTCCAGGACAGCCAGGGCTATACAGAGAAATCCTGTCTCAAAAAAACCAAAACCACCACCAACAACAACAACAATAAAACAACAACATAAACAACAACAAAAGAAAGAAATCAGTGGACTGTCCTGCCTCAGGGCTTGACCAATGCCAGCTGTCTGTGGCTAGAGCCATATGGGGAGTCTTCAGGGATGCCTTTGTAATTCATTACATGGATGATATTATTCTTGCACATCTTAGCCTGCCCAATCTTGAAAGGGTGTCCTCTCAGTTGTTACTTAACTTAGAAAAACTCAGGTTAAATGTTACTCCCAAAAAGATTCAGAGAGTTCCCCTGTCTGCCTTCCTGGGCTTTTCTATTTCTGAGAGGATTCAGCTCCTGGACTTCTCCATCATGATAAAAGTATCCTTCTCTCTTATGAAGTTACAGCAATTGTATGCAGCCATTAACTGGCTCAAACCTTTCCTGCCTATTCTGGACCAGGAAAAGAGGCACCTCTTTTCTATCTTAACAGCCCCTCCTCTAGGGTTAAACTAACATATGAGGCTAACAACCTACTACCGAAAGTTATGGCACTCTTTTCTTTATCAACTATGGAAAAGCATGATCCATGGAAACTCCTCCTGTCCATAATTTTGTGGTCCCTTGAAGGGGTCTTAGGAATGTTATGGCAGAATGGGCCTCTCATGTGGTTGTACCAGGCCTACTGTGGTTTAGTTAAGGTTGCCTCAAAATTTGAGATTAAGTTCTGCCTTGCACTTAAGGTAAGAGGCTTAGCAAAGAGAACATATAACAGGGAACCATGCATAATTCCACCATTCTCCTTATGATATTTTCAATCATTATGGGCAGATTCCATTAACTTTCATGGGCTCATTGGATAATCACCTGCCATCAGACAAACATTTTACTGCTCTCTCCCAGCTGCCAATTACAGTTAAACTTCATAGCATACCTAGCTCTCACCCTATTCCCAAGGCAACTATGGCCTTTTCTGATGTTAATATAGCCAGATATAGGGTTCTTATCCAAAGACCGGGGGGGGGGGAAGGATAGAAATAATCTTCTCCCTCATCCTGGATCAGTGCAACTAGGTGATTTGTTTGGAGTCCCGAAAACTTATGAGTGTTATCAACAGGGGCCAGTCAATATTTTCCAAGTTAGTCAATATGCAGTACTGGCTGTCCATTCCCTGTCCTTCTCCTATATTAAAAAGCAAAACAGCCCTATGTATGCATGTGATCTATCCAGAAGGCTCTTGAGAATAGGGCACATCTCTGGTTCATTTCACAATAAGATCACATTCTAAGTTGCCTGGCATATTAACAGAAGGAAATGAGAGAACTGATGCCCTGATTATGGCTGTAGACATGAAATTGCTAGAGCAAGTCAGAATGTTACACCAGCAATATCACCTTTCCTCTCAGAATCTACATAAGCTCCTGCCCGGATTACCTGTATTGCAACGTAAACATCTTGCAAGCTCTTGTGCAATGTGCAAACCTCTTGTGCCATTGGGGTCCCTTAATTAACCCTAGAAGTCTGCTATTCAGTGCAATCTGGCAAATGAATGTTAACCAGCCTTTGGTAATCTAGGTATGAATATGTTATGGTAGATATTTGCTCAGCCTTTGTATACTCAGTGGCCATGGCAGGTGAAAAGACCTCTCATGCTACTAAGGCCATGAAATCAGCAATGGTGGTAATGGGAGTGCCTTGAGCACTCAAGACTGACAGTGGACATGCTTACTCATCTCAGCAGTTCAGAATCTTCTTATTCTCATTCAGAATCAGTCACTCCTTTGGAATGCTCCCTGGATTCCAAAAGAGATAAATTGGAAGTCATATTTCAGGTCAACTTTCTCTCATTTGATGAGAAAGGGCTGAGTCCTGCTCACAAACATTGGGCATTTTTGCTGAGAGATACTCCCCTCCCATTGATCAGATGGAAAGACAGAATAAATTTTCAATGGCAACCACCGTCTCTGCTTCTGATAAGAGGATGAGGTTATGTTTGTGTTTCCTCCCCAGGATGCAACCACTCCAGTATGGATGCCCTTGAGTGATGTTCACCCAGCCATGGACCAGGGGGAAATGAATGAGTCAGGAGAGGACCAAGGCAGGGAGATTTAATGAACATACTGTATTTATTAATCTTTCTTTGGCCTGGGAGGGTCAAAAAACTCTGGGCTTTGGTGCCCATGCCCTCCATTCTTTTGTCTGTGGCAGTTACTCCCCAGCCTACCATTTTCTTTTCCAATGAGAGTTTGGGTTTGTCCTTCATGGACTCAGTCACTACTATACAACAATTAGAAGGCACTTGGCCCACAGAGAAAATTCCCTACTTTACCACCTAATGTCTCCTCAGTCAGCCCTTGTATCCAACTACACAATATGACAGCAGGGGACTTTCTTGGCCACATGTTTGGCATGGAACTTCACATTCCCTTTACCGATAACAAATCCCAAAAGAATCCCCCAAGCATATCATGTCCACTCCTTCCTCACTGTCCAAGCGTCGATCAAGAGCCTAAAGATTGGTGACTCAGACAATGCCAGCCAATTGGAAACTGCTACTTGGAAGAGATGCCTACTTGGGGCCAATGGGACATGGGTGGAGGTTATAAATCATGCCCCCACCCTCCCAAGGATTAATGAATGAACTTGTAGTGGAGTTCTTAAGAGCTTGTTGTGGCTTTCTCACCCTCTCTTGGAGTCTGAGCTGTTGATTCTGTTCCATCTCTAACCCCCAAGGGCAGGTAGGGTCAGATGGTAGACATTCCAGGAAGCAAAGCACTACCCATCCTATTCTCTATTCTTCTCAGCTACTGGGCAATCAGCATTTATTCACAAGACAGAGGATTCATGGTACAAACTGATTACACAAGCTTGAAACAGGAGATTCTTGGTATAAACATTACAATGCTGTGTCCACATTGGAACTAGATATGAGGGCAGAGAAACCAGCATTTGAATAATCTAACATTAAACTTTATAAAGTGTACAAAACATTATGCCTAAAAGAGGAGGCAGCACCCTTCTTGCAAAATTCAGCCAATGCCTGTCTTATCCAGGACATAACCTCAACGTCAGGATTGTAATCTGGTTACCAAGGAGGAAGGAAAGAAAGACATGGTGATTTTCAGACACCTTACCTGTACTTTCCTGGTCTTGACACAGTGCCATCAAGGACTCAACTGACACCAGGATCTTGCTCCTGCAAAGCTGAGTAATCTGGCTTTAAACTTTGGTCATTATTTCTGGTGAATTCCATGCAGTACCTGGCATAGTGTTCATACTTTGGGGAGGTCTGTTGCCTTCCCCCACTGGTATACAGAAATACAGAGGGGTTGAAAAAATTAACTATAGTTCACAGAGTGAACTATGTTGTGGAAAGCAGTAGCTGGCTTCCAAATATGTAGTTACATGCATGAAATGTGCCAGATGCAGTGGTATGCCTGTTTAATTCCAGTACTCAAAGCCTAGTACAGACACATAAACGTACATACATACATACATACATACATACATACATACATACATACACACATACACACACTCACACATACCTACATCTAGCAGAACACAGAAGAAAACACAATCATATTCATGTAAGAAATGTCCTTCACAAAGGCAGCATACACACACAAATCTATGCTTCAGTAAATAAATAGATAAAATTGAGCTGAAATGTACACACCCACCCCCAGATATCAACAGGCATTTCTCCAAATGCCCTATTGCCCCATGTATCTGGTTCATGGTGTCCTTGCCAAAGTCTAGGGTGGTTGTAATGGAATAGCGAATGAGCAGGCCTCCAGCAGCCCAAGCAGGAACTATGGTGCTCACACTCCTGGACAATGTGAGACAGGAGGTGGGAACAGCTGGAGTTACATAACCTAGTGGGGAAGTGGTTTCAGCATCAAAAGTCCTGCTGGAGTGTGCACTGAAGCAGACTCTTGTTAGACCAGGACCATGGAGCCCAGCATCCTACTCCTCCTTGCTGTCCTCCTGAGCTTATTTCTACTCCTGGTCAGGGGTCATGCAAAGGTCCATGGTCATCTTCCACCAGGACCCCGTCCCCTACCCCTCTTGGGGAACCTCTTGCAGATGGACAGAGGAGGTCTTCTTAAGTATTTCATTCAGGTGAGTCTTAGTGTGGGCTTCCCCCTGCTTTTGTTTTGGAGGTCACTCATTAGGAGGAGCTGTAGGTTCAGGTGGGAAGATTGCTAAAGGGAGGATGAGATACCGACTGGTGATGGATGGTGACTCCTCTTCAAGTTGACAGGTAAGTCTTGTTTTATTGGAATTCTGTAGGGGTACTTTTCTCAGAGGTATAGAAGTATTGCGATGTAGATGTATAGAGGTGTAAGTTTGTAGAATTTTATTCCTTGGAGCTTGTCTATTGCAGAGAAAGAAAATATCAGAGGCATCATCATTAAGGTTTGCTTTTGCTAACAAAAAAGATCAGCCTGAGGTGTTCCAGAACAAAGTGGAGTAGAGTCAGGGCAGTGGGTAAGGTGGGTAGTTAGATAGGTGGTTAAGGCTAATCAGTTATAAACACCATGCAACATCCAAGCATTTGATCCTGGCACCATCTTTACCAGTCGTTACAAGTGGGATTCCATGTTTATTTGCCACTTGTTCATCAATAATCAATTAATATTCATGGCTCTAGTTTCTATTAAGATAGCTGATATAGTGTCAATAATCCCAACTTGTTTTTTTATCTCTTTTTTACTACTTTTCTTCTCCTTATTTTCTCCTTTTTATTTGTTTATTTATTCACTTTGCATCCCAATATCAGTCCCAGTCTACTCCCAGTATCCCCTCACATAGACCCTCCCCCATTCTTCCCTATCTTTTCCTTTGAGAGGAGGGAGACCCCTCTAGGTATCACCTACCTCCTGTAGCCACCCCTTACATATCTCATCACTGCAGCACTAGGCATATCCTCTCCAAGGGCAGAAAAGTCATCTCAGGGAACCAGGATCTACAGGCAGACAGTAGCCTCAGGGTGATCCCCTGCTCTTGTTGTTGGAGACCAAACTGCTCATTTGGTAAGTATGTGCCAGGGGGCCCAAGTCCAGCCCATGCTTGCCTGTTTAATTCCAGTTCAGGTTGGTGATTCAGTCACTGGGAACACAGGGATCCAGGTTAGTTGACTCTAATGGTCTTTCTGTTGAGTCCCTGTCTGTTTCTGGTACTTCAAGCCTTCACGCAACTATTTCACAAGACTCCCTGATCTTCATCTAATGTTTGGCTGTGGGTCTCTGCATCTGTTTCCATGAACCTTTGGTAGAGCCTCTCAGGGGTAGGTTAAGCTAGGTTTTTGTCTGCAAGCATAACAGAGTATTATTAAGAGTGTTGGGGATTGGTTCTTATCCATGGGATAAGTCTCAATTTGGAGCAGTCATTTCTTCTATCTCTGCTCTATCTTTGTCCCTGCACATCTTGTAGGCAGGACACGTTTTTGGGTCAAAGGTTTTGTGGGCAGGTTGCTGTCCTTAACCCTCCACTGGGAGTCCTTCCTGTCTAAAGGAAGTGGCGAGTTCTGGATTCATATCCCCCACTGCTAGGATTCTCAACTAGATTTGCCTCTATAGACTGTCTGGGGATACCCCTATGCCAGGTCTCTGGCAAGTCCCACAACTGCCAATTTTCCTACTCTCTCTCATGCTCTCCCTACATCTGATCCTCTCACTCTATTTTCCCCCAAATTCCCAGCCACCCAGATCAGTCCTTCTATCACCCTCTAATATTTATTTTGTTTCCCTTTCTCTGAGAAAAATTTAAGCATACTCCTTGAGCCCTCCTTGTTTTTTGGTTTCTTTGGGTCTGTTGATTATAGCGTGCTTATCATGTATGTTATAGACAATATCCACTTATATGTGTGCATAATGCATGTCATTTTGGGTCTGAGTTACTGCACTAATATTCCTGAGATCCATCTATTTGCCTTAGAAATTCATGGTGTTCTTGTTTTTAATGGCTGAGTAGTATTCCCTTGTGTAAATAAACCACATTTTCTTTATACATTCTTTAGTTGAGGGACATCTGGCTTGTTTCCTGTTTCTGTATCTTGTGAATAAGGCTATTATGAACATAATTGAGCAAGTGTCCTTGTGGGGTGGTAGGACATCTTCTGTGTATATGTTCAGGAGAGGTATAGCTGTGTCTTGAAGTTGAACTAGTCCCAATTTTCCAAGAAACTGTCAAATTGATTTCCAGAATGATTGTTGAAAATTGTGCTTCCACCAGAAGTGGACAAGTGTTCCCCTTGCTTCACAACTTCTCCAGCATGTGCCCTGTCTTGGCTTTTTCTTCTTAGCCATTCTGATGGGTGTAAGGTAGAGGCTTAGGTTTGCTTTGATTCGCATTTCCCTGATGACTAAGGATGTTGAACATTTCTTTAGGTACTTCTCGCCCATTTGAGATTCCTGTGATGAGAATTCTCTGTTTAGCTGTGTACCCCATGTTTTAATTAGGTTATTATCTTTTATTAGATTTTTTCTTTATTTACATTTAAAATGTTATCCCCTTTCCTATTTTCCTCTCTAAAAATCCCTTATCCCCTCCCCCTTGAGTTCTTTACATACTTTGGATACTAGTCCTCAGTCGGATATGGGGTTGGTTAAAATCTTTTCCCAATAGGTAGGCTGATATTTTGTCCTAATGATGGTATCCTTTGACTTCCAGAAGCTGCTCAGTTTCATGAGATCCCATGTAGTAATTGTTGACTTTAGTACCTGAGCCACTGGTGTTCTGTACAGGAAGTTGTCTCCTGCACTGATGAGTTCAGGCCTATTCCTCACTTTCTGTTTTATTAAATTTAGTGTATCTGGTTTTGAGGACTTTGATCATCTGGACTTGAATTTTGGCAGGGTGACATATATGGATCTATTTTCATTATTCTATATGCAAACATCCAGTTAGATCAACACCATTTGTTGAAGGCATTCTTCCTTTTCCATTGTATGATTTTGTCTTTGTCAAAAATCAAATGTCTTCCTTTATGTGGGTGTATTTCTAGGTCTTAGGTTCCCTCCCGTTGATCAACTTGTCTGTTTTTATACCAACAACATGCAGTTTATATCACTACTGCTCTGCAGTATAGCTTGAAATTATGGGTAGAGATACCTCCAGAAGTTCTTTTACTGTTCAGGATTGTTTTAACTATCCTGGGCTTTTTGTTTTTCCATATGAAGTTGAGAATTGTTCTTTCAAGATCTGGATAGAATTGTGTTGGAATTTTGATGGGAATTGCATTAATTCAGTAGATCGCTTTTAGTAAGATAGCCATTTTCACTGTTAATCCTTTAAATTATCTTCCGATATCTCTCTGAATTTCTTTTTTCAAAGACTTGAAGTTCTTGTTATACAGGTCTTTCTTCTGCTTGGTTAGAGTTACACTAAGATAGTTTATGTTATTTGTGGATACCGTGAATGACACTGTCTCCTTAACTTCTTTCTCAACCTGTTTATCACTCAAATAAAGCAGGACTACTGATTTCTTTGAGTTACTGAGTTACTTTTGTATCTATTCACTTTGCTGAATATGTTTACCAACTGTGTGAGTTCTCTTGTAGAGTTTTTGGAGTATGATACTAGACTTCTTTTCCAATTCTTGTCTTCTTGGTCTCCTTTAGTTGTTTATTGCTCTAACTACAACTGTAAGTACTATATTAGAGAGAGAGAGAGAGAGAGAGAGAGAGAGAGAGAGAGCAAGAGAGAGAGAACAGCCTTTTCTTGTCCTCAATTTTAGTAGAATTGCTTTAAGTGTCTCTCCATTCAGTTTGATATTGGGTATTTGCTTGTTTTATATTGCCTTTATTGTGTTTAGGTATATACCTTGTATCCATGATGTTTCTGAGACTTCAAATGTGAATGGGCTTTGGATTTTGTCAAAGGCTTTTTAAGCATCGAATGAGATGATCAATTGTTTTTGCTTTTGACAAGATGGCCATTTTTATTATAGTAACCCTGCCAATCCACAAGCATGGGAAAATATTCCATCTTCTGAGATTTTTGCTTTCTTTCTTCAGAGACTTGAAGTTCTTGTTGTACAGATCTTTCACTTGCTTACTTAGAGTCACACCAAGGTATTTTATATTATTTGTGACTACTGTGAAGGGTCTCACTTCCCTAATTTCTTTCTCTGCCCATCTATCCTTTGAGTAGAGGAAGGATACCGATTTGTTAGAGTTAATTTTATATCCAGCCACTTTGCTAAAGTTGTTTGTCAGCTGTAGGAGCCTTCTGGTAGAATATTTGGTGTCGCTCATGTATACTATCATATCATCTGCAAAGAGTGATGTCTTGATAGTGTTTCTTCTGTTTCTATTTTATGGAATCGTTTAAGAAGTATTGGTATTAGGTCTTCTTTGAAGGTCTGATTGAATTTTATCTACAACCAGAGGAGAGGGCTCTGACTGCTGGAGCAGGTGAGGGAGCCATCTTGGGTCCTGGGTCCATCAGAGACCAGTCTGCACAGGTGAGAGTGTGGACTGCAGAAGTGACACAGCTTCTGGGACAGACCCCATTTCGGGCTCCAGACATCTGGGCACCTTCCCCGCCAGAGGAGAGGTGTCCGCCCGGGAGGGCTCTGATCACCAGAGCAGGTGAGAGAGTCATCTTGTGTCCCTCATCCCTCAGAGACCAGTCTGTGCAGGTGAGGGTGCAGACTGTAGAGGCAACACATCTTCTGGGACAGGCCCTGTATCAGGCCTTCATCTTCAGCCAGGAGGCAGATCTGAACACCAGACCTCTGTGCACCTTCCCTGCAAGAGGAGAGCTTACCTGCAGAGAGTATTCTGACCACTGAGACTCAGGAGAGAGCTGGACTCCCAGGACTGCTGACAGAGGCTAACAGAATCACAGGAGGAGCGAGCTCCTACCAGAGACAGCTATAACAACTAACTCCAGAGATTACCAGATGGCAAAAGGCAAACGTAGGAATCTTACTAACAGAAACCAAGACCACTCACCATCATCAGAAGCAAGAACTCCCACCTCAGCCAGTCCTGGATACCCCAACACACTTGAAAAGCAAGATTCAGATTTAAAATCATATCTTCTGATGCTGGTAGAGGACGTTAAGAAGGGCACTGGAACTCACTGTCCTGGAACTCACTCTGTACATCAGGCTGGCCTCAAACTCGGAAATTTACCTGCCTCTGCCTCCCAAGAGCTGGAATTAAAGGTGTGTGCCACCACTGCCCGTCTTGGTTTGGAGATTTCTGATGACTGTGTCTGTTTCTTTGCTGGATTATGGGGCTGTTTAGATGGTTTATCTGATCCTGATTTAACTTTGGCACCTGTTATCTGTCTAGAAAATCATCCATTTCATCTAGATTTTTCAGTTTTGTTGAATATATAGACCTTTGCAGTAGGATCTGACTACTTTTTGACTTTTCTCAGCTTTTTTTATGTCTCCCTTTTAATTTCTGATTTTGTTTATTTGGATACTGTTTCTGTTCCCTCTAGTTAGTTTGGCTAAGGATTTTTCAATCGTGTTCATTTTATCAAAGAACCAGGTCCTAGTTTTGTGGCAGAACCTTCTTGTTATGAACAAAGATTTCAGGGGACCAATCACTGGGCAAGGAGTAGATGGGACTTCTGGCTCAGGGAGAGGAAGGAGAGGTGGCAGGAGAGAGACAAGGCCTTTTTTGAACAGGGACAGCTTGGAGGACAATATGCAGCTAACAATTGGCCCTTGGTTTAGATGGCGAATCTGCCAGGATTAGCCACTGGAGGATTTATATTTAATATGGCTTACAAGATTAGGATGCTAATTGTTGCATCCTGAGAGTGAGTTACCTGTTGATTCTGAACTAAGTTTGTGTGGTGGTTTCCTTCACGCAGCAACTCAACTGGGTTCCAGAGAGAAAAGGTATGTTGGCAGGGCACCCTAGCCAGCCACAGGAATTTAGAAGTGCGGGGCTGGTATGGCAGCAACCTGACCTGCCGATGGGAACTTAGCAAGCCAGGTGGGGAAATTTCAGGGCCCCAGGTTAGAGAGTCTCCACAGTATGAGAACAGGCCAGTGCCTTGCTTGTGATAGAGTGGGTTAGTTTTTAAATATTTCATGCTACATAGTTTTGTTGATTCTTTGTATAGTTCTCTTTGTTTCTATTTGGTTGATTTCAGCCCTGAGTTTGATTATTTCTTGCTGTCTACTCCTCTTGGGTGTATTTGTAGTGCTTTTAGATATGTCGTTTCTTTCTTCAGAGACTTGAAGTTCTTATCATACAGACCTTTCACTTCCTTAGTTAGAGTTACACCAAGGTATTTTATATTATTTGTGACTATTGTGAAGAGTGTTGTTTCCCTAATTTCTTTCTCATCCTGTTTATCCTTTGTGTAGAGAAAGGCCATTGATTTG
>NW_018393982.1:1826-17040 GCF_900095145.1 Mus pahari | reverse complement strand
TCGAGAATTTTCTAGGAGAAAACAGTCATCAGTTTATTTACCATAGAATTTGAGAAGCTGCTGGCTCCTTTAAGAGCAGCTTTTCTCCAGCTGTGCTTGAGTGCCAACTACAGTGCCAGGTAACATCAGTTTCTGCTGTGCAAATTGTAACTTCCTTCTAAACAAGTTAAACTAAATCAAGGGATGGATAGCCAGCAGATAAAGTTTTAACCATTTTTTTTTTCTTTTGAATATGAAACAGGACAACAGTCACTCGAACAACGAAACAAAAGACATAAATTGACATGTGGACAGATTGGTGCACCAAAGACAGAAAATACATAGAGGGAAGAGTACTTCATGTAACCAGAACCAAGGATATCTCCAGTAGGAGCCAGAGAGGAAGTAGGATGTCTCTAGATTTCCTCCTTTTTCTAGGAGAGCTCTGAAATTCACTTTCCTTCTCTTTTGCTAATGCAAACTGGACAGAGGAACACTGCTTTTCTGAAACCTATCCCCCCCCCCTTTCTCATGTCATATGTATATTTACCATTCCTACTTCTGGGAACCATGCACAGCATAAATATACTTGAGCTAAGAATTTTTCTACATCCTTTTGTTGCTGTTGTTGTTGTTTGGTATTTTTCTCTTTTTATTTTATTTTATTTTATTTTACTTTGAACCCTGATCCTCTTGCCTGATCCAGCTCTTGGCTGCAGACTCATCAGTAGTCTGTTACAGTTCTTGGTTGTGGACAAATGCCTATATAGAATTCCCCCCGTCCCATTGCTCTATCACACCTCTAGGTGAATTCGATGTCGGGTCAACACCAACTCAGCCTAGACTGTATCCTTTTTGCACCTCCAACAACAGCCTCCAAAAGATGAAATTTATGGCTAGTGTTAGCATCAATGCTATATGTTGCTTACCGTGCAGGATATAGTAACTTCTTCCATTTTCTGTGGATCCACCAAGATAGTGTTCCTCAGTTGATCCCCCTCCTCCCCCCACCCATGTTTAAGTGCTCTTTTGGGCATGACCTATAGCTATCCAGCAGCCATGGAGAACTGGGTACACCAAAAAAGGGAGGCTGGGAATGAAAAAGGACAGGTGAGCGAGAGAAGAATGAAGCCAAGACCAAGGTTTCTGTTCAAGGCCCAAAGTTTAATTTTCAGTTCTGTGTTTATATAGGGGAAACCCAAAGATCCATCCTTTGTTTCAGCTGGATTATGTTGCTTTGTTTCAGCTGAACAATATTGTTAAGCAAACTCAGTGGGCAGGCTGTTCCTGCAGGAAACTGCAGGTAAGGCAAGGCAGAAGACCTCCACCTAGGTCAGAAGACTCCACCCTAGGTGGGCTAGGTCAGCAGAAGACCAACTGTGGCAAACAATTAAGGTCTG
Organism: Mus pahari; assembly: GCF_900095145.1. Classification (NCBI taxonomy): domain Eukaryota; kingdom Metazoa; phylum Chordata; class Mammalia; order Rodentia; family Muridae; genus Mus; species Mus pahari. Next base: position 15,661 of record NW_018393982.1, on the reverse strand, counting down.
TTTAGCCTGCTCAAGGCTGGGGGAAGGGCACACCCAATAACAACAAACACAATAGAAAGCACACATACTTATGGAAGCTGAGTAAGTCTCTCCTCAATGATCAATTTGTCAGGAAAAATAAAGAAAGAAATTAAACACTTTTAAGTTTTTAACGAAAATGATGGCACAGCATACCCAAACTTATGGAGCACAATGAAAGCAGTGGTAAGAGGAAAATTCATAGCTCTGAGAGCCTCCATAAAGAAATTGGAAGCCGGGCATGGTGGCCCACGCCTTTACTCCTAGCACTTGGGAGGCAGAGGCAGGTGGATTTCTGAGTTCGAGGTCAGCTTGGTCTACAAAGTGAGTTCCAGGACAGCCAGGGCTATACAGAGAAACCCTGACTTGAAAAAACAAAAACAAAAACAAAATAAATAAATAAATAAATAAATAAATAAATAAGAGAGAGCACACACTAGCAGCTTAACAGCACACCTGAAAGCTCTAGAACAAAAAGATGCAAATACACTTAGAGGAGTAGATGGAAGAAAATTATCAAATTCAGGGCTGAAATCAACCTTGTGGAAAGAAAGGGAACTATACAAAGAATCAACAAAACTAGTAGCTGTTTCTTTGAGAAAATCAATAAGATAGATAAACCCTTAGCCAGAGGGCACAGAGACAGTATCCAAATTAACAAGATCAGAAATGGAAAGGTTGACATGACAACAGAAACTGAGGAAATTAAAAAAATCATCAAATCCTACTACAAAAAAGCATACAATCTATGAAACTGGAAAATGTAGATGAGATGGATGATTTTCTAGACAGAAACCAGGTACCAAAGTTAAGTTAGGATCAGATAAACCATCGAAACAGTCCCATAACCCCTAAGGAAATAGAAGCAGTCATTCAAAGTCTCCCTACAAAAAAAAAGTCCAGGGACATATGCTTTTAGTGAAGAATTTTATCACACCTTCAAAAAAGACCTAATACCAATACTTTTCAAACTATTTCACAGAATAGAAACAGAAGGAACTCTACCTAATTCGTTCTATGAAGCCACAATTATACTGATACCTAAACCATACGAAGACCCAAAAAAGAAAAAGAACTTCAGACCAATTTTCCTTATAAATATCAATGTGAAAATACTCAATAAAATTATTGTAAAACAAATCTGAGAAAACATTAAAATGATCATTTACCATGATAATGCAGCCTTCATCCTAGGGATGCAGGGATGGTTCAATATAAAGAAATCCACCAATGTAATCCATTATATAAACAAACTCGAAGAAAAAAAGTACATAATAATCATCTTATTAGATGCTGAAAAAGCATTCGAAAAATTCAACACCTCTTTATGTTAAAAAATATCAGGCATTAAGACTCATTCATAAACATAATAAAAGCAATGTACAGCATACCAGCAGTCAACATCAACCTAAATGGAGAGGAACTTGAAGCAATCCCACTAAAATCAGGGACAAGACAAGGATGCACACACTATCCCTATTTATTCAGTATAGTTCTTGAAATTCTAGCCAGAGCTATTAGACAACAAAAAGAGATCTAAGGGATACAAAATGTAAAGGAAAAAATCTTGATCCCACTATTTGCAGATGGTATGATACTATACATAAGCAAGTCCAAAAATTCCATAAGAGAACTTCTACACCTGATAAACAATTTCAGCAAAGTGACTGGATATAATATTAACTCAAACAAGTCAGTAGCCTTACTCCTCACAAAGGATAAATGGACTGAGAAAGAAATTAGGAAAACAACACCCTTCACAATAGCCAAAAATAATATAAAATATATTGGAGTATCTCTAACCAATCAAGTGCAGGATCTGTATGATAAGAACTTCAAGTCTCTGAAGAAAGAAATCAGAGAAGCCCTCAGAAGATGGAAAGATCTCCCATGGTCATGGATCAGTAAGATTAACATAGTAAAATGGCCATCTGACCAAAAGCAATCTACAGATTCAATGCAATCCCCATCAAAATTCTAACTCAATTCTTTACGGAGATAGAAAGAGCAATTCTCAAATTTATCTGTAATAACAAAAATCCCAGGATAGCAAAAACTGTTTTCAACAATAAAAGAACTTCTGGGGGAATCACTATCTCTGACCTTGAGATACAAGCTGTACTACAGAGCACCAGAGATAAAAACTGCGTGGTCTTGGTACAGAGATGGACAAGTAGATCACTGGAATAGAACTGAAGACCCAGAAGTAAACCCACATACCCATGGTCACTGGATATTTGACAAAGAAGCCAAAAGCATGCAGTGGAAAAAGACAGCATTTTCAACAAGTGGTGTTGGTTCAACGGGTGATTTGCATGTAGAAGAACAGAAACTGATCTGTGTTTATCTCCTTGTACAAAGCTCAAGTCCAAGTGGAACAAGGACATCCACATCAAACCAGTTATGCTGGATCTGACAGAAGGTGAAGTGGGGAAAAGCCTCAAACACATTGGCACACGAGAAATTTTTATAAAAAGAACACAAAAGGCTCGTGCTCTAAGATCAACAATTGACAAAATTGAAATGTATCTTTAAGGCAAACAACACTGTCAAAAGGACAAAACAGCAGCCTACAGATTGATAAAAGATCTTTATCAACCCTGTGTCTGATGGAGATAATTTCCAATATATACAAAGACTATATAAGATAGACTCCAGAGAACCAAAGAACTCTAAAAAAAAAAAAAAAAAAAAAAAAAAAAAAAAAAAAAAAAAAAAGGGTTATAGAGTTAAACAAAAAAATTCTCAAGTGAGGACTCTCCAATGGCTGAGAAGCACCAAAAGAAATATCCAACCCGATAGAAGCCTTTCAGTTTCATGAGATCCCTTTTATCCTTCTTGATCTTAAGAGAATGAACCATTAGAGTTCTGTTTAGGAAATCCCCCCCCCATGTCAATGACTTTGAGGCACTTTCTCATATCCCACAGTAGCAAAGATTTACATTAATGGGTTTTCATACATTGAAACAACTTTGCATTGCAGTGATGAAGCCCTTAGTTTGGCTAGGGGTTTTTCTATCTTGTTGTTTCTCTCAAAGAAACTTTTGTTTTTGTTCATTCTTTGTATACTTCTCTTTGTTTCTAATTGGTTGATTTAGGCCCTGAGTTTGACTATTTCCTGCCATCTACTCCACTTGGGTGTGTCTGCTTCTTTGTGTTCTAGAGCTCTCAGGTGTGCTGTTAAGTTGTTAGTGTAAGATCTCTCCAATTTCTTTACCAGGGCACTTAGCACTATGAATTTTCCTCTTGGCACTGCTTTCATTGTGTTCCATAAGTTTGGGATAAAATGCTGTGTCCTCATTTTCACTGAATTCCAAGAGGTCTTTAATTTCTTTCTTTATTACTTCCCTCAAAAAGTTATCATTGAGCAGAGAGTTGTTCAGTTTCCATGGTTATGTGGGTTTTCTGTTTTTTAGTTGTTACTGAAGTCCAGCCTTAGTCCATGGTGATCTGACAGGATGGATGCATGGGATTATTTCAATATTCTTGTATTGGTTGAGGCATGTTTTGTGGTCAATTATATGGTCAATTTTGGAGAAGGTACCATGAGATCCTGAGAAGAAGGTATAGTCTTTTGTTTAGGGTGAAATGTTCTGTAGATATCTATTAAATCCATTTAGTTCATAATCTCTATTAGTTTCACTATGTGACTGTTTAGTGTCTGTTTCAATGACCTGTTCATTAGTGAGAGTGAGATGTTGAAGGTGAGGCCATTCATATGATACATGGGATTAGGAATCTAGGCTACCTGGTAAACTGAGGTTGCAAAATCAGCTGTCATTATGAAGAGACCAGGACCCTGTCATGAAGTCCCTGTTTTACCTGGACAATCAGTGCTGCTCAGCAGGTCCTGAGATAGTAGCTATGAATAAGAAAAGACCAGAATCATTGAAGGTGAAATCTTCTGGTAAGCAGAACTGTGTGAGAGCCACCCACATGATATTGATTTGGATAAAAGGGAGCTTCTAGATTGAAGGGGTCAAGGAAGTGCAGCAGAGGCTTGGTACTGTTAGAAGTCAAGAAAGGCTGTTTGTGAAGATCAGTCTCAGTTGTGGTAGAGACTCAAGTATATTGGAGATGCCAGGATTGTGGTATAACCAACAAGGCATCAAAACATGAGTAATAGAATCAGTCTAGCACAGTGGTTCTTAGCCTTCCATTTCTGTGACCTTAAAATATATTTCTTCATGTTGAGATGACAACCAGCCATAAAATTATTTTTGTTGCTACTTCATAACTGCAATTTTGCTAGTGTTTTGAATTATAATGTAAATACCTGTGTTTCTTATGGTCTTTAGTGACATTGTAAAAGGCCCATTAGATCCCCAAATGAAGTCTGACCCACATGCTGAGAACCACTGGACTAGATTATAAGACAAGTTGTGTGTGACAGTTTGCAAATTGATATAAATTGCACTGCTCAAGCCCTTTGGAGCCTGGAAGATCATAAATCCAAGATGCCAGACATTTAGCTATAGGATTTAATTTACTCTGTTGGACATTGTTTTTGCTTTGATTTGCCTTCTTGGAAAGCAAAATTATTTAAAGTGTTTTAAAAATTAAAGACTATTGTAGGTTTAAATTTTTCAAAACCTACTTATAATAAATGTTCTTAAATTAATACATATAACCTCCACTGTAGGCCACAACCCAGCACCGGTAGAGGGAATTTTTGATCTTAGCCAGTCTGACTGGTGGTATGAGGTGGAATCTCAGGGTCATCTTGATTTGCATCTGCTTGTGGACGTTGTACATCGTGGTGCGCACTAGGCTCCGCACCACGATGTACAACGTCCACAAGCAGAAACAGCCCAGCCTGGTCTACAGAGTGAGTTCCAGGACAGCCAGGGCTACACAGAGAAACCCTGTCTCGAAAAAAAAAAAAAATCCACAGCTGAGAATTCCTTGCTTAGCTCTGTACCATATTTTTAATAGGGTTATTTGGCTATTTGAAGTTTAAGTTCTTTAGTTCTTTTTATATATTGGATATTAGCCCTCTATTGGATGTAGGGTTGGTAAAGATCTTTTCTCAATCTGTTGGTTGCCGTTTTGTCCTATTGACAGTGTCCTTTGCCTTACAGAAGCTTTGCAATTTTATAAGGTCCCATTAGTCAATTCTTGATCTTAGAGCATATGCCATTGTGCTGTTCATGAAATTTTCTCCTGTTCCCATATGTTCGAGGCTCTTCCCCTCTTTCTCTTCTATTAGTTTCAGTGTATCTGGTTTTATTTGAAGTTCCTTGATCCACTTGAGCTTTGTACAAGGAGATAAGAATGGATCAATTTGCATTTTTCTACATGATAACAGCCAGTCGAACCAGCATCATTTGTTGAAAATGCTGTCCTTTTCCCTCTGGATAGTCTTAGCACCTTTGTCAAAGAACAAGTGACCATAGGTGTATGGGTTCATTACTGTGTCTTCAGTTCTATTCCATTGCTCTATGTGCCTGTGTCCGTACCAATATCATACAGTTGTTAATCACTATTGATGTTCTTCAACAGAGAAATAGGTACACAAAATGTGGTACATTCACACAATGGAGTACTACTCAGCTATTAAAAACAATAAATTTATGATATTCTTAAGAAAATGGATGGAACTAGAAAATATCATCTTGAGTGAGGTAACCCAATCACAAAAGAACACACATTAGGTATCTACTCACTAATAAGTGGATATTAGCCCCAAAGCTTGGAATACCCAAGATACAATTCACAGAGCACATGAAGCTGAAGAAGAAGAAACACCAAAGTGTAGATGCTTCATTCCTTCTTAGAAGGGGGAACAAATACTCATAGGAGGAAATATGGAGACAAAGTGTGGAGCAGAGACTGAAGGAAATGCCACCCAGAGACTGTTCTAGCTAGGAATCCATCCCATATACAATCACCAAACCTAGACACTATTGTAGATGCCAAAAGGTGCTTGCTGACAGGAGCCTGATTTAGGTGTCTCCTGAAAGGCTCTGAAGAACCTGACAAATACAGAGGTGGATGCTCTCAGCCAACCTTTGAACTTATCATAGGGTCCCCAATGGAGGAGTCAGAGAAAGGACTGAAGGAGCTGAAGGGGTTTGCATGCCCATAGGAAGAACAATATCAACCAATCAGACCCCCTAGAGCTCTCAGGGACTAAACCACCAACCAAAGAGTACACATGGAGGGACCCATGGCTCCAGCCACATATTTGGCAGAGGATGGACTTATTGGGCATCAATGGAAGGAGAGACTCTTGATCCTGTGTAGGGTCAATGCCCCAGTGTAAGAGAATGCCAGGGAGGGATGGTGGGAGTGGGTGGGTCGGTGGGGGAGCACCTTTATAGAGGCAGAGGAATTGGGGATGGGATAGGGGGTTCCGGAGGGGAAACTGGGAATGAGGATAGCATTTGAATTGTAAATAAAAGAAAATATCCAATAAAATAAAACAAAACAAAACAAAACAAAGAAACAAAAAAAAAAATAAGGGCACACTTTTTTGTCTTACTCTTCTTTCTCATAAAAATCTTGGTACTTTATTCATTACATGAACTGTAATTATACAATTGTTTTGTGCAGAGAACTATATCTAAAATGGAAACAATTTCTAGATGAAATTTGATAAATATGCCATGAGTATGCTGTTATTGACCTACTAATGTTAAGGAACATTTATGCTTGCCTTCATTTTTTGTTGAATCTATTTATTTATTGTGTGTATGCACATGTACACATACACATTCATGCCTGCACATGAACATGAAGTTGTTATGGTTCACCTGTGGAGGACAGAGAACAACTCTTTAGGGTCAATCCTTTAGGGCCACTACTTTGGTCCTTGGAATTGAATCCTCCTCCTCTGACTTGGTAGCATGTGTCCTTAACTGCTGAGCCATCTTACCAGCCACATAGAGAAAATGTCATGCAAATAAAGTTTAAAACTTTTGGTAGATTCATCTCTATGAGCTAAATTCCCTTTTTCTTGTTTGTTGTTGTTTGAGAGTTGCATACATGAATGTATTTTTATCTAGTCTGCCCCTATTTCCTCTCCTCCATCTCCTTCCTTTTTCTTTCTTCCACTTCTCTCTACAACTTTATGTACTCTCTTTAAAACCCATTGAGTCCACTTAGTGCTGCCCCTGTGTACAGGGTATAGACTCTACACTGTAGAGCTACCCAGTGGAACATAGGCAGCCTTTATGGGCAATATCTGAAGAGAACTGACTTTCCTTTCCTGGAGCTATTAACTGACAATAGTTTCTCAGATAACTGTAGAAGTCTATGATATCTCCCCACACTTCTTTTGGAATGTTGATGGAGAATGTTGTTCAGACCTTGTAAAGGCCTCCTGGGACCAACTTTTATATATTGCCCCCAGCTGGAGTGGGCTCATTACTTTATAATCAGCACATGTAATGCTTGAAAAAGTACTATTTAAATCAGCTTTTGCTATTTGATACAATTAGAAACTGTTGCCATTATGTAGCAGAAGATGGCCTAATCGGCCATCATTGGGAAGAGAGGCCCCTTGGTCTTGCAAACTTTATATGACCCAGCACAAGGCAAGGCCTGGGCCAAGTAGTGGGAGTGGGTGGGTAGGGGAGCAGAGGTGGGGGGAGGGGTATAGGAAACTTTCGGGATAGCATTTGAAATGTAAATAAAGAAAATAATAAAAAAAAAAAAAAAAAAAAAAAAAAAAAAGAAAGAAACTGTTGCCATGAACAACTGGGAAAGAAGTTTCTAGGATGTTCCAATATTCATTTTATTAGGTCAAACTGACATTCATGCCCAAATCCTTGCTTAACTCCTCTACTCTCCAGGAAAGATCATTCTTGCTACCATCTTTCTGTCCTGTGTGAAGATTGTGATGAACTACTGTAGGATATCCATAAGTTGACACAAAGCTTGTTTGCCCTAGTTAAAGAGATCTAAATGTATCAAGAATATATGTGTGGTCCATTCCATGGTTTAACTTGCCATAAGCCAAATGTAATCTGTCCATCTGAGTCAGAAGCCTTTACATGGTGTTGGTATGTAAGAGCTGACCAGGAATAGCTGTCTGTGGGCTCTGCTTGGTATCAGATTTTCCAGTGTTTAGCTTAGCACTGACTTTATGGAATATCCCTGTGGTACTTCCCAGGTCTGCCATTCAGCATGTAGGCGTTGCCCGAAAGTCTGCTGAGGTTTGGGAACATATGGTAGAGACAATATTTTGACCAACTATCTAAGAAAGGTCCAGAAGTTCAAAACTGAATTCTTTGCCTAGAGATCAGGTGTCAGTCTGCACTATCGATGACTGTGCTACACAGGAGGAGGTACTTGCAATCTAAAGCTTAGACTTAATTCTGTCTGCTTTCACCATATCAGGGTACACATCTTCATAGTGCACTTCTCAGTTTTGGGAAATGTAACATGCTTTCTTCTTTCTCTCTTGCTTTATTCAATATGTCTTTTGTTGTTGTTAACATTTAGTTCTTACCTATACTCCTTATTCTTTTGAAGGTAGTTTGTATGAGAATAGAGGTTTAAATTGTGTGACTGTTGGAGGTTTGTGAACATGAGTGTCTTGGTCAGGCACATCCTTGCTGCACCATACTCTTCTATTCCTTTCATCACTGGTATTCAGTCTGGCAGTTCCTCCAAAAATTCAAAATAGTTCTACCTGAGGACCCAGCTATACCACTGCTGGGCATATACCCAAAAGATGCTCCAACATATAACAAGGACACATGATCCACTTCTTCATAGCAACCTTATTTATAATAGCCAGAAGCTGGAAACAACACAGATATCGCTCAACAGAGGAATGGATATAGAAAATTTCTATATTTACACAATGGAGTACTACTCAACTATTAAAACGATGACTTCATGAAATTCCTAGGCAAATAGATGGAACTAGAAAATATCATCCCCAGTGACTTAACCCAGTCACAAAAGAACACACATGGTATGTACTCACTGATAAGTGAGTATAAGGCAAAAAGCTCAGAATACCTACCATAAAGCTCACAGATTATATGAAACTCAAGAAGGAAGACCAACGTGTGAATGCTTCAGTCCTACTTAGAAGAAAGAACAACATACGCAGCTAGTCGATCATCATTGGGAAGAGAGCCCCCTTGGTCTTGCAAACTTTATATGACCCAGCACAGGGGAATGCCAGGGCCAAGAAGCAGGAGTGGGTGGGTAGGGGAGCAGGGGCGGGGGAGGGTATAGGGAACTTTCAGGATAGCATTTGAAATGTAAATAAAGAAAATATCTAATAAAATAAATTAATAAGTTTAAAAAAAGAAGAAAGAACAAAATAATCATGGGAGGTAGAGGGAGGGGAAAAAACTGGGAGGGAGAGTAGGGGAGGGAAAAAGGGGCAGGATCAGTTGGGAGGAGACAGCGAGAAGTACAGAGTGTCAGAAATTTGAACAGAAGTGTGTAGCAGTGAGGGACTGGGGATAGGGGGTAGCCACTAGAAAGTCCAGATGCCAGGGAAGTAAGAGGTTCCCAGGACCCAAAGAGGATGATACAAGCTGAAATACCCAACAAAAGGGAGGTAGGACCTGTAGAGGTTATGTCCAGACATTAGGCTGGGTGCCTGGTTGAGGCCACTAACCCATCTCAAAAATATTAACCATAATTGTTCCTGTCAAAAGAAAATGCGGGGACTAAGAGTAGAGCAGAGAGTGAGCAAAATGCTATCTAGAGACTGACCCACCTACAAACCATCCCATCAGTAGACACCAAACCCAGACATTATTGCTGATGCTAAGAAGCACTTGATGATAGGAGCCTGATATAGCTGTCCCCTGAGAGGCTCTGCCAGAGCCTGACCAATACAGATGCGGATGCGCACAGTCAACCATGGGGCTGAGCATAGAACCCCAGTGGAGGAATTAGGGCAAGGACCAAAGGAGCTGAAGGGGTTTGAAATCCCATAGGAAGAACAAGAGTATCAACGAACCAGACCTCCCAGAGCTCTCAGAGCTCTCAGGGACTAAACTATCAACCACAGAATATACATGGAGGGACCCAAAGCTCCAACTGCATATCTGGAATCAGTGGGAAGGGAGACCCTTGGTCCTCTGAAAGCTTGATGTTCCAGGGTAGGGAAATGCTAGGGCAGTAAGGTGGAAGTGAGTGAATGGGTGGGAGAGTACCCTCATAGAAGCATGGGGAGAGTGTGGGATAGGGGGATTGCAGAGGGGAAAGCTGTAAAGGGGATAACATTTGAAATGTAAATAAATAAAATAATCATTTAAATTGATTTTCAAAAGATGAAACACGTATAATTTTTAAATCAGTTCAGTAAACGCAGCTTCTTCCCATCCTGCAGGTGATCTGGTCCCTCCTTTTCATTGGCCCCCTTCCTGGACTGTTGGAGCCTCCTCTGTGCTTTTGTCTATTGTGTTATCTGTTACTTCCTGTTATTTAACTGAATATTATCATGGCATTACTTTTCTCAAATGTGGCAAATCTAATTTTGTGAAAAGAAAATTTGTAGGAGACACCATTTTAGATGATTTACATTTCTGATAAAACCCTCATTCTTCCTGAGGATTTGTAGCAGGTCAGACTCCAGATGGATGGACAGACTTACAGACTGAAAAGCCTCCCAGGAATCATGTGCTGTTTTCCTTGTCTTGCTTGGGATACTGTTTTTCACTTCCTTGACTATAAGTGAACTCTTTGGGGGTGTTAAGGACATACTTTTATTCAGTGTGCCCTGTGTAGTCTTCTCGACATCTAAGAATCACAGGTGGAATTGTCTTACATGCTGTGAAGAGACACCATGCCCAAGGCAACTGTTATAAGGGACAATGTTTAATTGAGGCTGGCCTACGGTGGGAAGCATGGCAGTATTCATGTAGTCATGGTGCTGGAGGAACTGAGAATTCTACATCTGTTTCTGAAGTCAAACAGCAGACTGGCTTCCAGGGAGCTAGGAAAAGGTCTCAAAGTCTACTCCTATAATGATATAATTCCTCCAACAAGGTCACACTTCCCCCTGAGCCAAGCATATTCTAACCACCATATTCAACTGTCTCATCTTCTGTATCCTGTTGATGATGTTTATGTCTGTAGTTCTGTTCACCTTTCCTAGATTTTCCATTTCCAGAATTGCTTCAGGTTGTATATTCTTTATTGTTTCTATTTCCATTTTTCAGGTCTTGGAGAGTTTTAGTCATATTCTTCACCTGTTTGAGTTTATCTTTCTGTATTTCTTTATATTTGTTTGCTTCCTTTTTTAATACTTCTATTTGTATGTATTTTCCCGTATTTCTTTAAGGGATTCATTCATTTCCTCCTAAATGTCTCTATCACCTTTATAAGATTGGATTGAAGATCATCTTCTTGTGCTTCAGCTTCATAGGCTATCCAAGGTTTGTTGTAGCAGGATAGCTGGAAGCAATTTGAAGCAGTTTGTACTACACAGCTGATTCCTAGATTACTGTCTGTTGGTCAAGTGGAAATCTGCTGAGACAGATATTTACTAGGGTCCGAAGTTAAAGTTTAGGAACTTTGGAGTTCTCAGGTTTATAATTCTGATAGTTTGGGGAGGGGAGGAGGCCCAAGACGGGGGATGAAGGAGAGAGAGAGAGAGAGAGAGAGAGAGAGAGAGAGAGAGAGAGAGAGAGAGACGGAGAATTAAATTCTCAGGGAAAGTCAAGTGGAGAAGTTTAGGCTGTGGAGTAGCTTAGGCTGTGGAGAAGCTTAGGCTGTACTTCTCTGGAGTCCATTTGATCAGTGAGAGGTGGATCCNAGAGAGAGAGAGAGGAGAGAGAGAGACAGAGACAGAGAGACAGAGACAGAGACAGAGACAGAGACAGACAGAGAATCAAATTCTCAGGGATAGACAAGTGGAGAAGTTTAGGCTGTGGAGTAGCTTAGGCTGTGGAGAAGCTTAGGCTGTACTTCTCTGGAGTCCATTTGATCAGTGAGAGGTGGATCCAAGTCTTATGACTCCCTGGACTCCCTAAAGTTTACATGACATTTTCTTCTTCTTCTTCTTCTTCTTCCTCTTCTTCTTCTTCTTCCTCTTCTTCTTCTTCTTCTTCTTCTTCTTCTTCTTCTTCTTCTTCTTCTTCTTCTTCTTCTTCTTCTTCTTCTTTTTTTGTTTACAAAATAGACAAAAGTTTTAGGTATATTGGCATTACCACTCTTTGTAATCTGTACTGAAATCTATGTTGTAGAAAAAGCAGCTAACAGGTGTCTGTAAGAGAGCTGGAGTAGACTAATGTCTTCCAGTGATTAAAAAAGCCCCCATATTCCTCTGGCCATTTTCTACAATAATTTTTTTTTGTCTGGTCAAAGAGAAAGCAAGTACAGAGATCATAATGTCTAGATGGGGTAACAGATACAGGGATGACAGTAATTTGGATCGGTTCCTGGCATCCAGCTATGGAGCAGTTTCCTGACCCTATTTGGAAAGACCTTTTTGCCATCTGTGGGGGTTTCTCAGACTTCAAATCTCCAGATGTAAGGGCTTCCCTGGATGGAAACGAACAGCAGGGGGAGGCTGAGAAGCCCTGTCTAATCCAGTGAGGTCGAGCTCGGCTGCTGGAGTGGAGTCTCATTTTCTGGGATTGGGGACAAGATGGGTGGTCTCGAAGTCCTCCAGAATTTAACAGAGCATGGTCCTGTTAGGGTCGATGTGTATGAAGAAGAGTCATCTTTAGGTGGAGGAATGAAAGATTTGAGGTGAGACAGATGGACCCAATGAGAGAGTCCCGCGAGTTTAGCAGCTGTAGGGGTTACAAGGATTACCTTTAAAAGGCCCTGTCATTTGGGAGACAGGGGTGAGGACTGATGATCTGGAGGGGATAGAAGGACTTCGTCTCCAATGTTGCCAGGCAGTGGACAGGAGACAGTGTATGGCCACAGTAGGTGGTAGTCAGCAAAGTTCCATAGGAGAGAACAGAGGTGGCAAAGTAATGGGGTGAGTAGATGGTCTAAGAGAGGAGAGCATTTAGGTGAAAGACCAGGAGTTAGGACTGGACGTCTATGCATGAGTTCAAAGGGTGAGATGAGAAGTCAATTGGGGAGAGCTTGTAGCCTGAAAAGAACCAGAGGTAGGAGTTTTACCCAATCAAGGTAAAGTTTTTGTAACAGCTTAACAAGTGTTGTTTTTAAAGAGTGGTTAGTTCTTTCTACCTTACCTGAAGATTGAGGGTTGTAGGGAATATGAAAATGCCAGGGGATGTCTAGGGCCTTAGATAGAATTTGAGAAACTTAGGAAGAAAATTTGGGACCATTGTCTGATTGGAGAGAGGCTGTGACACCAAACCAGGGGATGATCTCTTGGAGGAGGAAATCTGAGACTGTCTGAACCCTTTTGTTAGTTGTGGGAAATGCCTCTATCTACCCAGAGAAGGTCTCTAATAAAACCAAGAGGTACTTGACACATCTGACAGTGGGCATGTAGGTAAAGTCAAGTTGCCAGTCAGTTCCAGGAAGGGAACCTCTAGCCTGATGGGTAGGAAAAAGGGTGCTACGATACCTTGAGTTGGTGTCTGATATGTGACAGACTTTGCGAGAAGCAGTGATAGATTTTTAAAAGCTTAGGTCCTCAAGAGTAGGCTGTAGGTGGGTTTTGACAAAAGAAGACAATGCTTGGCTATTAGGATGAAAGAGTTGGTGAAGGTAGGACAGAGTTTAGGGGTCCTTGTACTCTTACTGGGTTGCCGAGTCCAGCCTTAATATGAGGGGAATTGCTTAATCTTATTGCAACTTGATATGCCATGTTTGGGGGATATCCCTGGGAGGCCTGCCCTTTTCTGAATGGAAGCAGAATAGGAGTGAATAGGAAGGGAGAAGGGGAGAAGAGAGAGGGAGGGAAAAGTGTG
>NW_018393982.1:0-1631 GCF_900095145.1 Mus pahari | reverse complement strand
CCGGTAGTACTATGTCCAATTTTCTGAGGAACCGCCAGACTGATTTCCAGAGTGGTTGTACAAGCTTGCAATCCCTACAGCAATGGAGGAGTGTTCCTTTTTTTTTTTTTTGCAAGGAGCTTTTTGAGAAAAGAGGATCACATTGCCCCCCAGAGTTGCTTTGTGTTTTGGGCACTTGTGCAGCACCTTCAACCTGTGACATGGTAAGACAGGATTTTTTTGTTTCCCACTGGGTCAGATCAAAGCGCTCTCTTGGCCATCCATCTTATACTTGGAGTTAAGATGCAGCTTTTACAACTGTATTAATCACTTACATTCATCCTGTTTTTAAATTAAGGTCTTCTTTGGGAGGTTGCAGAGATGGCTTAGCATGGGCTGCTCCCCACGCCCACCCCCCGGGGGGGCGGGGCATTCTGGTTTGACTCCAGCATTCCTGAGTTGGCTCTGCAACTCCAGCTCCATGACATCATATGCTGTCTCCTGGACTCCTCCAGCTCCAGGCAGGGTCTTGGTGTACAGACATACATGCAGCCAAAACATAAAGGTTTAAAATCTAAGAAAAAACGTTTTTAAAAAGATATTGAGTCTTAATTCTACTTCAAATGATAGGCTATATCCCTTAAAAATACTGGGGTAGCGGTTTCATTATCTGGAAGTTGATCGTTGTAGAACAGATTGTGAGTTCAGAGTGCAGTCTTGACAGTTTAGCATCATGTGTCCACCAGCTTCCCTCAGAAGTTGCTAGCGTTTTGTTTTTGATTTTTTTTCTTGTACTTAGCTCCAGTCTCTGCTTTAGGCTATACCAGTGGTTCACAACCTTTTGGTCCAGACCCCATGGGGGTCAAATGACCCATTCACAAGATCGCCACTCTCTGTAACTCCAGTTTCAGAGGATCCAATAATTTTCTTCTAGCTTCCATGACCACTTGGCCTACTTGAGCTTAGTTGATGCTCCTTGGAGGTCTGGGGATGAGATTAAATAAACATGGGTAGGAAAAGCCAACAGTAGATTCAGGTTCCACTAGGAAGTCTTTATCATCGTCCCTGGGTCTAGGAGTGTTCCTATTTCTCCACAACCTCGCCAGCATCTGCTGTCACCTGAATTTTTAATCTTAGCCATTCTGACTGGTGTGAGATGGAATCTCAGGATTATTTTGATTTGCATTTCCCTGATGNCTAAGGATGTTGAACATTTTTCCAGGCGTTTCTCAGGCATTTGGTATTCCTCAGTTGAGAATTCTTTATTTAGCTCTGTACCCCATTTTTTAATGGGGGTTTTTGAATTTCTGGAGTCCAGCTTCTTGACCTCTTTGTATATATTGGATATTAGTCCTCTATCAGATTTAGGATTGGTAAAAGTCCTTTCCCAATCTGTTGGTGGCCTTTTGTCTTGTTGACAGTGTCTTTTGCCTTACAGAAGCTTTGAAATTTTATGAGGCCCTATTTGTCAATTCTTGATTTTACAGCATGAGCCATTGGTGTTCTATTGAGAAATTTTTTCCCTGTGCCCATATCTTTGAGATTTTTTCCCCCCTTTCTCCTCTATCAATTTCAGTGTCTCTGGTTTTATGTGGAGATCTTTGATCCACTTAGACTTGACCTTAGTACAAGGAGATAAGAATGGATCAATT
>NW_018393981.1:32343-49894 GCF_900095145.1 Mus pahari | reverse complement strand
AAAGGTGTTGGGTGTTGGAACGGCCTGCGGACAGCCGCCAGGCGAACACCCCTCCTGGGCAGGAGAGGCGCAGGACGATCGGGTCCAGCTGCGGGTCCCCTCTCCAGTCCGCTCTCTCCCCGGCAGTGCACCGGAGCAAAGATGATAAGTCCTATTCATAATAATTCTCTTGACAACAGGGCTTCATTTAATGTTCTCAGATGATAGAGCGGTATTTTCTTTTCGGTTTTTATTTTATTTTTCAGACAGGATATAAGTATTGCTGTCACCACCTCTATATTGCATCATGTTCAGTGTATAAGTAAATTTCTAGAGAACATGGATTTGGTGCTGTGCATAAGACAAATATTTTCAACCATAAACAAATGTTATTTTTCATAACTTTTCTCTCTTTTCTTTTGGAGGAGAAAAACTCTCCCCACCATAGCCCCCTAACCTCAACTATAAATTATATATGTAGAGACTTTGAAAAATTATTGCAGTCAATGGGTGTCCATTTCTTCCTTTACAAAATATTTTTGTTTAAGTTTGTGAGTGTGCATCTGTATATTTTTCTGAGCACTGCGTGCCTATATTATGGCTGTGGAGTCCTAATGTCTATATCAAATGTTCTAGGCTGGAATCAGGTACTGTATTGAGCTGCAATGTGTGTAGAGAGAATGAAGCTGGGTTTCTCTGCATGAACAGCAAATGCCCTTTACTTCTGAGCCATCTTTTTAGCCCTCAGGTTTACATTTGTGGTACACATTCATTATGGAGCCATATATAACCTTATGTTTTCTATTTTTGAAAAACTTAATGATAAATGATAAATGATTCTTCTCTATGCAACCAAAAATCCTTTTAGAAAATTGAGTTCATATTGGAGAAAAGAACAGAACTGAAGCTTGATTAAAATTTTATTTTAATTAATTCACTTTACATTCTGTTCACAGCTCCCCTCCTCCCAGTCACATCCTTACATGCCTTCCCTCTATCCCCCCTCCTTTTCTCCTTAGAAAATGGGAAGTCCCCCACCACCATGAGTAGCAACCCTCCCTGGCATATCAGATTTGGGGTTGAAGGGTTCCATGGGTAAGTTGGTGTCTGCCACAGGAGGTGACCATTTCAGCTCTGTATTCTCCACTGTTAGGAACTTCAGCTACATCACCCCCATAGACTCTTACAAGCCTCCTCCATCCCAAGTCTCTAATTCATCTCCAAGATGTTGTTATGTCTCCCTTTTCATTTCTTATTTTATTTGAGTACCGTCTTTCTGCCTTTTCTCCTCTTCCACTGAGGCCAGACAAGGCAGCCTAGCTAGGGGAAAGGGATCCAAAGGCAGGTAACAGAATCAGAACCAGCCCTGCTCCATTTGTTAGGTGACCCATATGAAGACCAAGCTTCATACCTACTACATATTGTAGGTGGCCTAGGTCCAGCTCAAGTATGCACTTTGGTTAGTGGTTCAGTGTCTGAGCCCTCAGCAGCCCAGGTTAGTTTAGTCTGTCCTTGACCACTGCCTTCTCACCCCATTCTTCCACAGGACACCCAGAGCTCTGTCTAATGTTTGGCCATGAATTTCTGTATATGTTTTCATCAGCTTCTAGATTAAGCCTCTCAGAAAGCAGTTATGCTAGGCTCTTGTCTACAACCATAACAGACAGAATATCATTAGTAGTTTAAGGAATTGTCTTTCTCCCATGGGATAGGCCTTATGTTCGACTAGACATTGGTTGGCCATTCCCTTCGGCAGGAAAGATTTGGGGTTGAAGGGTTCCATGGGTAAGTTGGTGTCTGCCAAAGGAGGTGGCCATTTCAGCTCTGTATTCTCCACAGTTAGGAACTTCAGCTACATCACCCCCATAGACTCTTACAAGGCTCCTCCATCCCAAGTCTCTAATTCATCTCCAAGATGTTGTTATGTCTCCCTTTTCATTTCTTATTTTATTTGAGTACTGTCTTTCTGCCTTTTAGTTCATTTGGCTAAGAGTGTGTCTATCTTGTTGATTTTCTCAAAGACCCAGTTATTGGTTTTGTTGATACTTTTTATTGTTTTCTTTGTTTCTAATTGCTTGATTTTAGCCCTGACTTTAATTATTTCCTGGCGTCTACTACTCATGGGTATGCTTGCTTCTTTCTTTTTCCTAGAGATTTCAGATGTACTTTCAAATTGCTAGTATGAAACCTTTCTAATGTCTTTATGAAGACATTTAATTCTAGAATCTTTCCCTTTCCTTAACTTTCATTGTTCCATAAATTTGTGTATGTTTTGTCTTTGTTTTCATTGAATTGTAGAAAGTCTTTCATTTCTTTTCTGATCCAGTGGTCATTAAGTAGAGAGTTGTTCAGTTTCCATGAGTTCATAGGTTTTTCTGTTGTTGAATTCTAGCCATAATCCATGGTTGTCTGATAAGATACAAGGATTTATTTCCATTTTCTTGTATTTGTTGAGGCTTTCTTTGTGACCAACAATGTGGTCAATTTTGTAGAAGGTTCTTTGAATGGCTGAGAAGAAGATATATTCTTTTGTGTTTGGATGAGGTGTCATGTAGATATCTGAAATGTCCCTTTGATTCATAATTGCTTCAGGCTGGACTCAGTTGGTTCCTCAACCTACGGGAGAAATCAGGGTACCAGTACTCAGGTGGACAAGGAGTCAGCAAGTGACAAACAGATACAAACACCAGAGAGAGTGTTAGATCTGAATATAATTTCTCAAAGCAAGCATCAGACGTATATTACAGATGAAAACAATGAAGCTAGGTGTTACATCAGCCAAGGTAAATTGAAGTTATCCAATGCAAAATGACACAAAACAGAGAAATGCATACATAAAGGACTAACAGGAACTAGGCAGTGATTACAACTGAGATAAAAATATAAGCTTTTGGACTTGTCACACAGATTCCACTGGAGTTGGTATGACACATAATATGTTAATTTCAGTATTGTTCTCTTTAGTTCTCTTTCAATGACCTGTCCATTGGTGAGAGTTGGTTAGCAATATGCCCCACTATAAATATAGTGGGGTTCACTGTGTGATTTAAGTTATAGAAGTGTTTCTTTTTTGAATGTGAGTGCCCTGGTATTGGGGGCATAGATGTTCATTAATGATACATCACCTTAGTGGATTCTTTTATTTGGTGAGTATGAAGTGTCTTTCCTCATCTATTTTGAATGAATTTAGGTTAAAGGCTATTTTATTAGATATTAGAATGACTATTCCAGCTTGCTTCTTGGGTCCATTTTCTGGAAAAACTTTATATACCCCTTACTTTGAGATAATGTCTATCTTTGTTGCTGACATGTATTTCTTGTATGTAGCCAAATGATGGATCCTGGTTTCACATCCATTCTGTTAGCCTGTGTATTTTATTGAGGAATTGATTCCATTGATGTTCAGTGATATTAATGACCAATGATTGTTACTTTCTGATATTTTGATGTTGGTGATGGTAGTGCATGTATCTCTGTGTTGAGGTGAGTTGGTATTTTTTCTATTGTAATGCTAAGTGTGGGGTCCCCAGGACCTGGCTATCCCAGAGCAGAGAGAGTCCACAAGTAGACCTTGGCCCCAAGTTATTTCTGATTGGTAAATAAACATGCCAACAGCCAATGGCTAGACAGAAGAGTCATAAGTGTGGTTGAGGTTTCCTGGGCTTGGGATCAGAGGAGAACCACAGGCGAAGGTGCAGGAGGATGAAGGAGAAGCTGCCGTGAGTTAGGAGTCAAGAGAAGATTGCCCTAAGGGCCAGTCAGTTGGAGTTACAAGCAACCCAGATGAAACATACTAAGTAGTAAGTAATAACTCAGGGTTATCAATCAGTGTAAATTCTAACAGCATAGAAGGTATGCAGCTGCCCAGCTCTTGTACTGTTTAAGACTTACTGTAAATATAATGGCAGTGTGGGGTTTTTTTATCTGGAACTAAATGATCCAAGGTAGGGTAGAAACTCTTGGTCAGGAGTAAAGTATTTCTACAACATCCTTGGGTTGGGAGTTTTTCTTCT
Source organism: Mus pahari (assembly GCF_900095145.1). NCBI lineage: Eukaryota > Metazoa > Chordata > Mammalia > Rodentia > Muridae > Mus > Mus pahari. The sequence continues at coordinate 45,902 of NW_018393981.1, read as the reverse complement.
AGTATTTTATGTTGGTCTGGATTTGTGGATAGTTACTCTTGATTTTGTCATGAAATATTTTGTTTTCTGATCTATGGTACTTAAATTTTTGTTTTGCATAGTAGTCTTGGCTGATTTCTCTGGATTGTATAAATTTTCAAGACATCTGCCTAGGTTCCTCTTGTTTTTAGAATCTCTGTTGAGAAATCTGGTTTAATTCTGATAGTATGTGTTTATATGTTATTTGGACTTTCCCTCTCATTGTTTAACATTGTTTCTTTCTTCTGTACATTTAGTGTTTTAATCATTAAGTGGCAGGTGTATTTTCTTTTCTGGTTGAATCTATTTGGTGTTCTGTAAGCTTGTATGTTTATAGGCATTTCTTTCTTTGGTTAGGAAAATTTTCTTTATGATTTTGGTGAAAATATTTTCTAGTCCTTGAAGCTGGGATTATTCTGTTTTTATCTATCCTATTATTCTTAGGTTTGGTCTTTAAATAGTGTCTCAGACTTCTTGGGTATTTTGTAACTATTCTTAATATAAATATAAACAATGAAATAATATGGTAGCTGTATTTATTTACCTTATGCTAATCCCCAATAACTTCACAGTGAAACCAAGATTTATTTAAAACTTCACTTCAGTAGCTGAGCATTTAAATGATATACCTTAAACTTCTATGCTAATCTGGCTACCTCCCAGCCCATCCCATGATACTTGCATATTATTAGTGATCTGGCTCTTCAGATTCCTTTTTCATTGGCTCCAATTCCTCTATTCTATTCTCCTGGCCTTCTGATTCTCCTTCTTGTTTTCTCTCAATAGTGGACATCCCACCCTATTCTCTATTCTGCCCATCCATTGGATAATCAACATTTATTGACAAGGCAGAGAATAAATGGCAAGAACTGTTTACACAAATAGACAGAAGATGTGAGGAGCGGGTGATCTCAAGGCGCCTGGGACAGCTACCAAGTCTCATTGACTCGCGCCTGACTTCATCATTCACCCCAAATAAGCCACATCTACTGTGAGAACTGCGCAGGTGCACCGTGATACAAGATCAGACCATCTGACAGGCGATGATGCTGACCAATGAACTGGTGATATGCGGACTGATGGGGTGTGGCAGATGGGTTATTTAAGGGCTCACGATTCTGAGCTCGGGGTCTTTTTTCACATGCATGTTGTAAGGTTCCTGAATAAATTGCTTTGAGAAGAAAGTTGTGTTGTCCCTCCTTTCTGCTGGTCAGACACAGTAATGACAAGAAGAGTCTTGGCATACGCATTAAAATGCTGTGTTTGGATTGAAAGAAGATATTAGGGAAGTGAAATCCACATTTGCATAACTGAGTGAGTTCCAGGACAGCCAGGGCTATACAGAGAAACCCTGTTTCGAAAAACAAAACAAAACAAAACAAAACAAAAAAGAAGGCCCTGCACCACAACTCAAAGCATATTGTCTATCTGCATGTGAATATCCATGTAATAAGCTGGCAGAATGGTTCATGAATCCTCCCACTGTACAAAGATTTTAGCACAAGTGATACTTCAGGAACCTGCAACAAGTACAGACTTGGAAACCACAGAGATGCCTTTATTGAATCATCAACCATAACTAGCTATAAATATCGGAGCACTGGAGAAGAACTTTTCAAATATAAACACTATGTAAACAGTTTAAATTTCTGTCAGTTATTAGTCAAAATTACAAATCTGTACTGAAAAGGAAGAATGCAAAAACACACAGAATGATAAATCTTTTGAATCTCAACCCAAAAACTAAAAGAAATCCATAGTGGAAAGAAATCACAGCAATGCTAGAAATGTGAAAAATGTGTTATGACATACTCAAATCTCAGTAAACATAAAGGATCTCGCAAAGAGGTGAAACCCTATGAATATCCAAAATATTGTAAATTCGTAGCAATGGCCATCATGGAGAAAACCCCTGCAAATCTACAGAATGTTGTAAGTGCTTTTATGATCCATCAGATGTTAATAGACATTATAGAACCCATATTGGAGGGTAAACTTACAAATTTACCAATTATAGCAAGTCCTTCATTTGCTACTCAGATACTAGAAAACACCAGAAATTTTGTAGAGGTAAGAGACCTTATTAATGTAAGAAATGTAGTAAGTTTTTCTGTAATGATTGTGGCAAATCCCTTTCCACTGCCTTAGGTGTTTAAACACTGAGAGTTCACAGTAGAGAATCATCACAAATGTATTAAATGTAATGATCCTTTACTCAGAAAGGTAAACTTAAAACACATCACAGAATGTATACAGAAAAGAAATTTTATAAATGTAGTAAATGTGGAAAATATTTTGCCCGGTGGACTTGTCTAAGAATCTATCAGAAACTTCATCTAGGAGAGAAAAAATGCAAATATAGTGAATGTGTCAAATCTGTTTTTTAGAAACACTATCATAGAAGACATCAGGTAGTTCATACATGAGAGAAGCCTTAAAAATGTGAGAAATCCTTTTCAAATGAAAAAGGCTCAGGTCTTAGAAACTGTCAGAAAATGCATACAGGAGGGAAACCTTACAATTGCAGTGATGTGACAAGTCCTTTACCAGTGGCTTGTATCTTAAAAGTACATCAGAAAATTCATATCGGTAAGGAACTTTACAAATGTAGTAAGTGTAAAAAATCCTTTACCAATGGCTCATACCTTAGATAGCATCTGAAATTTCATACAGGAGAAAACCTTACAAATGTACTACATGTGAAAAAATCCTTTCTCCAGAAATGTCATCTTAGAAGACATCAGACAGTTCATACAGGAGAAGAGCTTTAAAAATATAGTGAGTGTGAGAAAGCCTTTTCAGTTGCTTTCTATCTTAGAAGCTATCAGAAAACTCATACAGGTGAGAAAAATGATGAATGCAGTGAATGTGAGAAAGCCTATATAAGTGGCTCATATCTTAGAGTACATGTAATCGTTGACTTTCCATATGAACCCATTAAAACACATTTTCTTTACCCACTTACACAATTTTAGAACCTCTTAAAAATAGATAACAGTTGATTTTATATAAAAAAATTACTGAATAAAATTGGAGAGACATTACTAAGGTCTGGAAACTAGGAATCATTTATTCATTATTTTTGAAAATAATGCAAAAGTGTGAGTCTTGTGGGTATTGACTTTAATACAATTTTAAGGTTTGTTTTTTTTTTTTTTTTTTTTTTTTTTTTTTTTTTTTTTTTTTTTTTTTTTTTTTTTTTTTTTTTTTGATTAGGTTTGCTTTTTCTCGGATATTTTTGTTTTTTCTTTCCATATCAGTTTTTTATTGAAGACATCCTCCTATTCTTATTTTATTAAGATAATAATCAGTCATTCCATGAATTTGCCAAAATTCCTTAGCAATTAGTGAAATGCTTTCTTGGTTTTAGACAAGGCCTCACTATATAGTCCTGGTTGACTCAAACTCATGCCATGCTCAGATTAAAGGAGTGCACAACCAGGAGTGGCTCCAAATATTTACAGCAGTCCCTTGGTTTCTACAGAAGGAAATAACTCTAGTGCACCTATCCCACATGTGTGTTCCTCCCATTATTACAAAAGGAAGCGCATCTCCATTTGTGTTCTAGTAATGAAATTTGCTTGGGCCATTAGTTGTTCATGGCAAACTGATATTTAATGATGTCCTGCTAGCAAAGATTGGATCTGAAGCATCAGCAGGCTGATTTTGTAAGTTGTTATGACCCTGGAATCCTGCCACCAGACTAGGAAATCTCAATCCTCTGAAAGCAGAGTTCAATATTTCAGACATTTACTACACATATAAAGAGAAACTCCCAAAACTGAAGGGGTTACAAGATAGAATTATACTCATGTGGCAACATTTGTGTTTTAAATGGTGACATAAAGAAGCAAACAATCAGGGGCAGGTGGTAAATAGAGAGCTGTCTATTAAGTCACATAGAAGGACAAAACTTTCCTTAGCTTGAACTAACATAGTTATTGAAAAAATCACTGATCAGAGAGGCCTTGTTCTGTACAGCTTGTGCATGAAGAATAGATTTGATCCAAGAGCATATGAACTTAGCATCAGGAGTTAGTTCAGATGATTGGAGTCCCCAGTTGGTTAGTGGTCAGTCCCTACCTTCCCTAGCACCTGTCTCAGGTTCATCAGTGCTGATACATTAACAGTTGATGCATATTCTAAGAATGGAGAGGTGGATAAACTTTTTGTAACATTCCTTATACTCATCAAGCTTCTCTTCAGTATGGATTACATAATGGTTTTTAAGGTATTCCAAGACACGAAATAACTTAACGCATTCTTCGCATTTGTAGGCTTTTTCTCCAGTATGAATTTTTTAAATGTCTTCTAAGATTTGAGAAATGGATAATTGATTTGTCTCATGCCTTATGTTAGTAAGGTTTCTCTCCTGAATGGATTATATAATGGCTTTTAAGGTATAACAACACATAAAAAGACTTACCCCATTCATTTCATCGATAAGGTTTCTCACTAGCATGGATTTTTTTAAATTTGTTTTTAAGGTGTGACAACTGATTGAAGGACTTATCACATTCCTTACACTTCCATGGATTCACTGCATCATGTGTATTCTGATGTCTGATGTCCCATGAAGCATGCTTGGCTCTTGATGCATTTCTCAAATTCCTGACATTTCTGTGATTTCATTCCACTATGAATTCCATGCTGTATACATTTCCTCCTAGAACCAAATGCTTCATCACCCTCTTTATAGCCTTACTCCAGCATCATTTTTGTGTAGATTCTCTGATTTTGATTCTGAATTTTAAATATCTGTCACAGTTTATAGATTTGCCAGGTTATTTTCCAGGGTTCCTGCTATTTTGTCTATCAAAATGGTTACATGTCTAGTTGTGTTTTTTTTTATAATATCATTTGTATTATAAGGAGTACAATGGGAGGATTCAGGAAATGCTTTGACAAGCTTATTGCATTTGTAAGACTTCTCTGAGATAGTCAAAGGATGATGAACATTATGTTTTGAGTCTTGATCTATCATCTTCTCATATTTACCAGACATGCAATAGTTCGCTGGAAAATGAGAACGACTAGGGATATTAGAGATTGATGCATGGGATTGATGGCATAGCTAATGCCTCCTTGTGTTCTAAGAGCAGTAATCTAGGAGTCTTTAGAAATAGAGTTCTCAGCAGGGACTTTTGTGATTCACTATCACTATGTTGAGGCCACGCATGAATGTTCAAAAGAACCTTCACTCTGGCCTCCACCACAGTATAAGGACTGATACTAGCTTTCTCATTCTTTTATAAACTGTATACCTTGTAAAAGGTGGGACAAATATGTGATGAAGCCATAATGTCTTCTACAAAAGGAGTTCTCAGAAATATTATAATTTCTGTTTCTCTTTTTAAATATTTTTAATACCCAGAACTAGCTGAGGAATAGTATAATCTAACATTAAAATAAAATATTTCACCTTTTAGTTTTAGATGCAGTTCAATATGAAATTTTTTTTTAACTTGAAGGTTTCATTAAAAAGTTGAATGGAGGCCTGGAGAGATGGTTCAACTGTTACAAGCATATGTTGTTCTTGTAGTATAATACATAATTACGTAGGTTTTATTTAAAAAGTTTTAAAAAAAATCACAAAGCAAACAAATGGTACTATAATCAGTAAATACACAAGAAAGAAAGAAAAAGAAGAAAAAAGGAAAGAAGAAATATGCTCAAAAGTACCTATAACAGCCAAAATGTACATAGTGTACATACTATACACTCTTAGCTATGAAGAAAATGCCCATCTAAGATACACTAAGATCTTCGCTCTGTCTAGTCACTGTCCACATTCGAGCTCCTAAACAATGACAAAAGCTGGAGTCAGTGTAGGAGGACGAACACAGAGTCACATTGCCATGGGAATCTAACTTACTATAACTACCAGGCAAATCAGTGTGCATCTTCTGGAATGACCAAGCAAGCAAACAGAGAAAACCTAGAGAAAATAATACTCAAGTTTCTAAAGGAATAATATATACTACAAAATATAAACAAAATAGAAAGGAAATCTCAAAGAGGAAAAGAGACATAAAAATATAGAGAAAAGTTAATAAAACAATATGAGTTTAAATATTCCTTCATTTTCCCAGGAACCCTGAGGAGGAGCTGGGGAGACTGCAAGAAAACTATTGTCACCCACAGAAACCATACTGCTGCATTTGTCTGCAGGGGGATGTCTGACGAAAGCCCTGTGCATTCCCACTTTTTCTTTGAAGTGTCCACAGTCACAGTATTGAATGTCAACAAGCCCTAAAACAAACAAACAAACAAACAAACAAACAAACAAAACAAAACCAAGTTTACCAATGCACATGAGTGGAGGGCTGTTTTTAAACTAAAGGGACATTTTTCTGATGTAGGAAAATGATCATAATTACTCAAAATATGCTTTCTAATTTTATTTTAAGCTACAGTGAATTTTCTAATTATAAAATAGAGTGGCCTGATATATTCTCACAACATGCCTATTGAGGTGAGACCTGAGGTATACCATAAACACTCAGCATATGAAGTCCCATTTCTGAATGCTGTATTTACATCCTGGAGTACATAAATCTCAGATGGAAAATTCTTAGGAGTAAAAAATTGGTTCAGTAAATGTTAATGTTTACTACCATAATCGTGGTGCTCCATAATGTATATTTTCTGATTCAATCAAATCTACACTGGTCACTTATGGGATTAATACCTAGAAAGCTCCCTGAGGTTGCCTGTTATCTGGGGCAACAGCCACTCACTTGAATAGGCAAGCGGTAGAGCAGGGGGCGTTAGATGTGGATGTATTTAAATCTTAGAGTTCTGTTATTGCTACAAAAGAAGTGAGACCTGAGTTGGCAGACAACTGATAATGCAAACAATCTACCAGATTATTTAATGAAAATATTCTGGCAACCATAAAATGAATGAAAAGAAAATAACCATAAGACCTATTTCATAGGCTCTCACACTTAAAGACAATGGGAAGTTATGCACAACAGAACTTTGATTGATTTATTTATTTTTTGTTTTAAATGTTAATTTTTTATTAGATATTTTATTATTTACATTTCAAATGCTAGCCCCTTTCCTAGTTTCCTCTCTGAAAGTCCCCTATTCCCTCCCCGCACCCTGCTCCCCAACCCACACACACCTGCTTTCTGGTCCTGGCATTCCCCTGTACTGGGGCATAGAATCTTCCTAAGACCAAGGGCCTCTCCTCTCATTGATGGCCGACTAGGCCAGCCTCTGCTACAAGTGCAACTAGAGACACAAGCTCTGGGGCTACTGGTTAGTTCATATCGTTTTTCCTCCTATAGGGTTGCAGACCCCTTTAGCTCCTTGGGTACTTTCTCTAGCTCCTTGATTGGAGGCCCTGTGTTCCATACAATAGATGACTGTGAGCATCCACTTCTGTATTTGTCAGGCATTGGCATAATCTCACAAGAGTTACTCACTGATAAGTGGATATTAGCCCAGAAACTTAGAATACCCAAGATACAATTTGCAAAACACATGAAACTCAAGAAGAAGGAAAACCAAAGTGTGGATACTTCGTTCCTTCTTAGAATGGGGAACAAAATACCCATGGAAGGAGTTACAGAGAAAAAGTTAGGAGCTGAGACAGAAGTAAGGACCATTCAGAGACTGCCCCACCCAGGGATCCATCCCATAAACAACCACCAAACCTAGACACTATTGCATATGCCAGCAAGGTTTTGCTGACAGAACTTTGAAAGTTGTGTCCTAAGTAAGCCTCTGAGAGTAGAATCCTGCTCCCCTCTACTTGTTTCCCCGACCAGTGGCTCTTCCGACCTGGGAAGTTCCAGGGCCACCTGGCTGGGTCCTGCCTGCTGCTGAGCTGCTGACTGCAGACTCACCCAGGACTCCTCCAGTGGCTCCTCCAGATTAAGGGGGTTTTCAATCACAGTACAAAACCCTATTCCTCTGCTCCCCAGACCAGGAAATGAGACTTTTGCAAGTACCTTAGGGAATAGTGGATTTTCCAGTCACTCTAGCCTGATCTCTCTGCCCATGGGCCCCACCCCACCTTATTTGGCCCACCAAGCCATGGTTCAGGTTATGCACTCACTCCCCTAACACTAGGAGTTCCAGGCACTTTCTCTTCATTAGTTTCCCAGCTCCACCCTTTTTTTCTCCCTCTAATCAGGTTGGTATCTGTGCCTTATGAGACCAATCCCTCCCATTCTGTCTCAGGCTTCCTTCCACACAGCTCCAGATGTCAGGCTGAACAGCCTCCCCACATGCTTGCTGCCAGCCTAGACCAGAACTGGAAGCTGCTACTGATATATCTGACCCTCACACTGAGTTCTGAAATCTTCAGTTACAGGTGATCCCACCTAACTTCTCATCTTGGGATACCAGCCTTTAAGCTCAAAATGCACATCAAAACACCTTAAATTCTGATGCTCAGATCCCGTTCCCAAAACAAAATGCCCCTGACTCAAATAAAACAAACAAACAAACAAAAACAAAAACAAAAACAAAAAAAACCATAGCTATGTCCTCTGAGAGCAATTAAATAATATCTGTATTACAGAAATCAAAAAACAAGATTAATGTAAAGGGGATCAAAGCATATGAATCAACTCAAAGAGGATCAGGGGAAAATGATGGGCAAGAAAACACCAGCAAATGGCTGAAGGAAATGAGGCAATGTAGAATATAAAATTTGAATTTAATAAATAGTAGAAACACCGACAAAAGCAAACAAATGAAACAAGTAGTGAAACATTCAATAACCTAATAATAACTCAAAGAGTTCACACAGGAGACAGATTATTAGTCCGGAAGAGGAGGTAGAGGAGCAAGATGGCTCAGTCAAAGAAAACAGTGAATTCAAATAAAATACTACATGGAAGTAGAACTAAACATAAAAGTGAAATTCCAACTTCACATTCTACACTTATATGAAATATTCTAAGCATTAGACATAGTAACTCACTCAAAGAAGTTTCCCAAGTTGGGCCTGAAAATACTAGTAAAAATGATTTTATCATCTCAGGCTTATTTAGGAAGATCATCACTTGTTTTTGCAACATTATTTATGATTTTGTGTGATGTTCACACTTCTTCTCCACAGCAAACAGGAAAGTATAATATTAGAGACACGTTTGGTAGAAGATAGCATCTTGTTGACTTCATCCATGGCAAAAGCAATGGCCAGAGCAAACTGATGGTTTTGAATTGATATTCTATAAATAGTGTATAGTATTTATTATGGATTATGATCTATGGGTGATCATTTGTAGTAACTGTGCCTGGGCACAGGAACTGTGTAGCTGCTTCAGTGTGGAATCTGGTATTGCTGGAGGTGATTGACTTATCTTTGTGGTCCCTCACATAAGCACGGTTTCCAGACCTGCCTTAGTGCCATTGCTTATGAGGATGCCCTCCCTGTCTCTATGCCATATAGTGTATAGTCTGTATTCTATGGCTGAGGTCAGATATGTACCTGGTTGAAGACTATAATTTTACTGTTTCCTCCTTTTAGTAGATGTGTTTCAAAGTGTACTCATAAGGCACTTGCTCGGCATTTTTCAATTTAATCTTATTTTAGTTCATTTAATATCACTTCATTGTCTCTTCATTTGTTTTACTGACTTTGTAATTAGTACGTATCTGATCCTTTTGCAACACCTTTGGATTTTATTTTACTTAAAGTTATATTCGTGTGTGTGTGTGTGTGTGTGTGTACTATGTGTATTCAGTTTCCTGTGAGGCCTGAAGAAGTTAGATACCCTGGAGCTGGAGTTACACTTAATTGTGACCTACATATGGGAGATGTAAGTTGAGTTATGTCTTCTGTAGGGGTATCGTGTACCCACATTAGGTGAACAATCTATTATTTTATTATTATTATTTTTTTTTACAATAAAGCTATTGCCCCTCCTCCCTGTCCCTCATTCCACAGTTCCTCATCCCATTCTTCCTTCCCCTGTCCCCAAGAGGAAGCTACCTGCACCACAAGGTCTCCCCTGTCCCTGTAGCCTCAAGTTTCTTGAGGATTAGGCACATCTTCTCCCACTGAAGCCAGACCAGGCACTCTTCTGCTATATATGTGTCCAGGGCCTTGGACCAGCTCTTGTACGCTGCCTGGTTGGTGGCTCAGTGTCTGAGAGATCTTAGGTGATGGGTTAGTTGGGACTGCTGGTATTCCTATGGGGTAGCCCTCCTCCTCAGCTTCTTCCAGCTTTTCCCTAATTCAACCACAGAGGTCCCTGACTTCAGTCCATTTGTTGAGTGTATTTGTGTCTGTTTCAGTCAGCTGCTGGTTGGGCCTGTCAGAGGACAGCCAAGGTAGGCTCCTGTCTGTAAGCACAACATAGTATTAGTAACAGTATTAGGCCTTGGTACCTCCCCATGAGATGTATACCAAGATGGGATGGTCACCACCTTTCCCTCAGTCTCTTCTCCATTTTTGTCCGTGCAGTTCCTTTAGACAGCAATAATCCTGAGTCAGAAATTTGACTGTGGGTTGGCAACCTATCCCTCCACTTGAGGCCCTGTCTTTCAAATGGAGGGGTAGACTGTACAAGTTCCCCCTCTCTACTGTTGGGCATTTCATCTAAAGTCATTCCCATTGAGTCCTGAGAGTCTCTCACTTCACAGGTCTCTGGTACTTTGTAGAGGGTTCCCCCACCTCCCACCCCTGAGACTGAATATTTCCATTTATTCTCCTGGCCCTCTGGGCTTCTCTCCTGTTCCTTCATCACCCTTATACCTGATCCTGTTCTCCTTTCTCCCCTTCCTCTCCTCTCCAATCCAGGTCCTTCCCTCCCTCTGCCTACCATAATTATATTCTTCCCCCTTCTAAATGGAATTGAAGCATCTTCTCTTTATTTTTCTGCTTGTTAAACTTAAATTTTGTGCGTTGTATCCTAGTATTCTGTACTTTTTGACTAATATCCATTTATTAGTGAGTACATAACATGCATATCATTTTGTGTCTGGGTTTCCTTACTCAGGATGTTATTTTCTAGTTCTTTCCATGTGCTTGCAAAACTCATGATGTCCTCATTCTTAACAGCTAAATAGTAAGCTATTGTATAATTAAACCACATTTTCTGTATCCATTCTTCATCTGTGGAGCATCTGCATTGTTTCCAGTTTCCGGCTATTACTAATAAGGCTTCTACCAACACAGTGGAGCCCACGTCCCTGGAGTATGGTGGTAAAGCTTTTGTGTATATGCCCAAAGGTGATAAAGTTGGGTCTTCAGGTAGATCTTTTTTCCAGTTTTCTGAGAAACCCCCAGACTGATTTCTAGAGTGGTTGCACCAGTTTGCACTCCTACCAGCCATGGAGAAGTGTTCCTCTTTCTCCATATCCTCCCCAGCATGTGCTGTCACCTGAGTTTTTGATCTTAGCCATTCTAATTGGTGTAAGGTAGAACCTTAGGGTCATTTTCATTTTAATTTCCCTGATGACTAAGGACTTTGAACATTTCTTTAAGTGCTTCTCACACATTCGAGATTTCTGTTGTGAATTATCTGTTTAGCTCTGTACCTCATTTTATAATTGGGTTATTTGAGTTTCTGAGGGTGGGTTAATTTCTTGAGTTCTTTACATATTTTGGATATTAGCCCTCTGTTGGATGTGGGGTTAATGAAGATTTTTCTCCCAATATGTAGGTTCCTTATTTGACCTATTGACTGTGTCTTTTGCTTTACAGAAGGTTTTCAGTTTTTTGAAGTCCCATTTATCAATTGTTGATCTTAGAGTCTGAGCCATTGGAATTCTGTTTATGAAATTCCCCCCTGTGCCAATGAGTTTGAGGCTATTTCCCACCTTCTCTTCTAATAGATTCAGTGTATCTGGTTTTACATTGAGGTCCTTGATCCTCTTGGACTTGAGCTTTGAGCATGGTGATAAATATGGGTCTCTTTTCATTTTCTACATACAGACCACATACCAGCACAATTTATTGAAGATCCTTTCTTTTTTTCCATCGTATGTTTTTGGCTTCTTTGTCAAAGATCAATTATCCATAAGTTTGTGGACTTATTTCTGGGTCTTCAGTTCTATTCTATTGATTGACCTGTCTGTCTCTGTACTAATACCATGTGGTTTTTATCCCTATTGCTCTGTTGTACAGCTTGAGGTCAGGGATGGTAATTCCTCCATAAGTTCTTTATTGTTAACAATTTCTTTCACTATCCTGGGTTTTTGTTTGTGCTTTTTCACGTAAAATTGAGAGTTGCTCTTTCATGTCTGTGAACAACTGTGTTGGAATCTCGATGGGGATTGCATTCAATTTGTAGATTGCTTTTGGTAAGATGGCCATTTTTACTATGTTAAACCTACCAATCCAGGAGGAAGGGAGATCTTTCTATCTTCTGAGTTCTTCAACTTCTTTCTTGAGAGATTTGAAGTTCTTGTCATATAGATCTTTCATTCGTTTGACTAAAGTTACACCAAGAAACTTTATATTAGTTGTAACTATTGTGAATGGTGTTGTATCTATATTTTCCCTCTCAGCCCATTTATCATTTGTATAAATGATATGTTTAAGTTTATATCCGTCCACTTTGCTAATGTTGTTTATCAGCTGTAGAAGTTCTATGGTCATTTATGTGTATTGTCATGCCATTCACAAATAGGGATACCTTGACTTCTTTTCCAATTTTCACCTTGATCTCCTTTTATTGCCTTATTGCTGTATTGAGAACTTTGAGAATGATATTGAATAGAGATGGAGAGAATTAGCATCTTTGTCTTGTCCCTGATTTTAGTGGAATTGTTTCAAGTATCTCTCCATTTAATTTTATATTGTCTGATGGTTTTCTGTATATTACCTTTATTATGTTTAGGTATGTGCCTTGAATTGCTGCCCAATACTTCTAACATGGATGGGGTGTTATTCATCATAGTGTATCCTTTGTTTGGCAAATATATGCTTTTTTTCAGCACCTAGGCAACCCACAACATTCCCTCTTTTTGTCCAATTAAAAGGCTCTTTTATCTCAGTTATAAATGGAGCACAACCATTATAATTATGCAAATTTAAAGTATAATTTACACTTAACACCAAGTCCATCATATCTGTCAATTTAGATAAAAAACTCTACCATATATCCTAACTTAAAAGCTTATAATTTAATACCTAAATTATGTTCTGGTTTTAGCTTATATTCCCATCTGAAAACCATCCTCTCAAATCTATATCATCTCTCTCAATGATAAACAACTTGAGTTTGACTATGAGGCTACACCTAGTCTTCAACCTTGTCAGAAGTTTGAGAAAGACTTAAATATTACCTAAAAATATAGGAAGCACGAAACATAGCTTCCAAAACTTAACTAATTTGTAGAGACAGATGATGACTTGGACAGTCCCTGGTTCTTCAAAACATTAGAGCATCAGTTGACAGCCTTCTGACCCAGGATCATCTGACAAACGTTTTTTTTTTTCCAATTTTTATTATGTATTTATTTCATTTACATTTTAAATGCTATCCCCAAAGTCCCCTATACCCCTCCCCCGCTCCCCTACCCACCCACTCCCCCTTCTTGGCCCTGGTGTTCCCCTGTACTGGGGC
>NW_018393981.1:17146-31343 GCF_900095145.1 Mus pahari | reverse complement strand
TCTGATTTAGGTTGTTAAAGATCCTTTCCCAATCTGTTGGTGGCCTTTTTGTCTTATTGACAGTGTATTTTGCCTTACAGAAGCTTCGCAGTTTTATGAGGTCCCATTTGTCGATTATCGATCTTACAGCACCAGCCTTTACAGTTCTATTCAGGAAAATGGGACTGTTTAGATCGTTAATCTGATCCTGATTTAACTTTGGTATCTGGTATCTGTCTAGGAAATTGTCCATTTCATCCAGGTTTTCCAGTTTTGTTCAGTATAGCCTTTTGTAGAAGGATCTGATGATGCTTTGGATTTCCTCAGGATCTGTTGCTATGTTTCCCTTTTCATTTCTGATTTTGTTAATTAGGATACTGTGCCTGTGCCCTTAGGTTTATCTATCTTGTTGATTTTCTCAAAGAACCAGCTCCTGGTTTGATTGATTCTTTGAATAGTTCTTTTTTTTCTACTTGGTTGATTTCACCCCTGAGTTTGATCATTTCTTGCTGTCTACTCCTCTTGGGTGAATTTGCTTCATTTTCTAGTGCTTTTAGGTGTGCTGTCAAGCTGCTAGTGTATGCTCTCTCTAGTTTCTTTTTGGAGGCACTCAGAGCTATGAGCTTTCCTCTCAGGAATGCTTCCATTGTGTCCCATAAGTTTGGGTATGTTGTGGCTTCATTTTCATTAAATTCTAAAAAAGTCTTTAATTTCTTTCTTTATTTCTTCCTTGACCAAGGTATCATTGAGGAGAGTGTTGTTCAGTTTCCAAGTGAATGTTGGCTTTATATTATTTATGTTGTTATTGAGGTTCAGCTTTAGTCCTTTGTGATCTGATAGGATGCATGGGACAACTTCAATATTTTTGAATCTGTTGAGACCTGTTTTGTAACTAATTATATGGTCAGTTTTGGAGAAGGTACCATGAGGTGCTGAAAAAAAGGTATAGGTATATCCTTTTGTTTTAGGGTAAAATTTTATGTAGATATCTGTTAGATCCATTTGTTTCATAACTTCTGTTAATGTCCATGTGTCCATGTGTCTCTGTTTAGTTTCTGTTTCCAGGATCTGTCCATTGATGACAGTGGGGTGTTGAAGTCTCCCACTATTATTGTGTGAGGAGCAATGTGTGCTTTAAGCTTTGCTAAAGTTTCCTTAATGAATGTGGCTGCCCATGCATTTGGAGCATAAATATTTAGGATTTAGAGTTCGTCTTGGAAGATTTTTACCTTTGGTGAGTATGAAGTGCCCCTCCTTGTCTTTTTTGATAACTTTGGGTTGGAAGTCGAGTTTATTCGATATTAGAATGGCTACTCCAGCTTGTTTCTTCAGACCATTTGTTTGAAAAATTGTTTTCCAGCCTTTCGCTCTGAGGTAGTATCTGTCTCTTTCCCTGAGATGAGTTTCCTGTAAGCAGCAAAATGTTGGGTCCTGTTTATGGAGCCAATCTGTTACATCTGAGAAACTTTTATAAAGCAGAATTATAAAGGACTGCTTACCCTGTGTTGACAAATCTATCAGTCAACTATTCCTCATACTGTATCCTTTTTCTAGACAGTATTTTTGTCTGTAGTTGAGCTAAGGTAATTCTTGCCCAATGGCTATATTTCCACAATTGTAGCAATTTCATTGATGCTCAGTTTCTTCTTTGAACCAAGAAGAGGTGCTGTCAGGAGAAGACATTTCTCTAGTCAAATGATATTCAATAATTAAATGGACTTATATGTTGTATTCTGTGGACTTTGAACACTTTTGAAGACTATCTATGTACATATATGTGAACCGTGAAACCTTAACTATTCCTATTCATTTCTATTTGAGTAAATTGAAAAGATTTATTATAATTAAATCAGAATCTAAAATAACCATGAGTTTACTATCTGGTGCTTAATTTGTATTACTTAATCATCCTAAACAGATTGTAATGGCAGTTCTTAGAAGGACTGTTTCTAAGCCTTGTATTCTTTGATGAGTTTCATAGGTAAAATGCATATCATAAAGTAAAAATATTTTTATTAGATATTTTCTTTATTTACATTTCAAATGCTATCCCCTTTCCTAGATTACCCCTATACTCAACCCCTTCCCCTGCTCACCAATCCACCCACTTCTGCTTGGCATAGAACCTTCACAAGACCAAGGGCCTCTCCTCCCATTGATGGCTGAGTAGGCCATCCTCTGCTACATATGGAGCTAAAGACACGAGTCCCACCATGTCTTTTATTTTATTAGTGGTTTAGTCCCAGGGAGCTCTGGGGGTACTGGTTAGTTCATGATGTTGTTCCTCCTATAGGGCTGCAAATACCTTCAGCTCCTTGGGTATTTTCTCTAGCTCCTTCAATGGGGACCCTGTGCTCCATTCAATTGATGACTGTGAGCATCCACTTCTGTATTTGCCAGGCACTGGCATAACCTCTCTGGAGACAATTATATCAGGCTCCTGTCAGCAAAATCTTGATGGCTTCTGCAGTAGTGTCTGGGTTTGGTGCTTGTTTATGGGATGGATCCCTGGGTGGGGCAGTCTCTGGATAGTCATTTCTTCAGTTTCTGTTCTGAACTTTGTCTCTGTAACTCCTTCTATGGGTATTTAGTTCCCCTTTTAAGAAGGATTGAAGTATCCATATTTTGGTCTTCCTTCTTCGTAAGTTCCATGTGTTTTGTAAATTTTATCTTAGGTATTCTGAGTTTCTGGACTAATATTCACGTATCAGTGAGTGCATATCATGTGTGTTCTTTTGTGATTGGGTTACCTCACTTAGGATGATATTCTCCAGAACCATCCATTTGTTGAAGAATTTCATAAATTCATTGTTTTTAATAGATGAATAGTACTACTCTGTGTAAATGTAACATATTTTCTGTATCCATCCTCTGTCGAGAGATATCTGGGTTCTTTTTAGCTTCTAGCTATTATAAATTAGGCTGCTATGAACATAGTGGAGCATGTGTCCTTATTACAAGTTGAAGCATCTTCAGGATATATGACCAGGGGTGGTATTGCTAGATCTTTTGGTAGTACTATGTCCAATTTTCTGAGGAACTGCCAAACTGATTTCCAAGAGAGGTTGTAATGGCTTGCAAACCCACCAGCAATGGAAGAGTGTTCCTCTTTCTCCACATCCTCGCTTGCATCTGCTGTCACCTGAATTTTTGATCTTAGCCATTCTGACTGGTATGAAGTGGAATCTAAGGGTTGTTTTGATTTGCATTTCCCTGATGATTAAGAATGTTGAACATTTCCTTAGGTGCTTCTCAGCCATTTGGTATTCCTCAGTTGAAAATTCTTTGTTTAGCTGTGTACCCTACTTTTTAATAGGGTTATTTGATTTTATGGAGTCCAACTTCTTGAGTTATTTATATATATTGGATATTAGTCCCCTATTGGATTTAGGACTGGTAAAGATCTTTTCTCAATCTGTTGGTTGCCGTTTTGTCTTATTAACAGTGTTGTTTGCCTTACAGAAGCTTTGCAATTTTATGATGTCTCCTTTGTCAGTTCTTGATCTTACAGTACAAGACATTGGTGTTCTGTTCAGGAATTTTTGCCCTGTGCCCATATCTTCAAGGTAGAGTAAAAATATTAATTTTGGATTTTTTGCAAATATAAGAAATTCACACCAATGAAAACCTTAAATTTGCATTAATCTATAAATTCTGTACCAATGTAAAATTATACCTTCAATTTGCATTAATTATAAAGGTTTCTATCAATGTTATATATGGATATACAATGTTTTATTTAAGAGTAAATTTGATAACACATCTCTATTTGTCTATTTCTCTAACTTCTATGCTATTACTATATCCCCCCTTTTCACTTCTACTTCCATCTCCTTTACCTAAGTAGGAAGGATAGAGAATAGGAAAGGAAAGGTAAAAATTCCTGAGTCTAAGCTCTCTAGTTTCTTCCTTGTTCAAAGCTACAATATTTGTAGATTATTCCTTAAAATGACAATACATCTATAATTCATAAAATAACCAGAATTACCCACATAAACTTAAGGGACTGGGATAACAATCTTCTTCTGCTTCCTTCTAGATGAATTGGGGTGAACAATTAATTCTCTTCTGGGGGCCCAAAGGAAAATAGGAAAACTGGTTTTGTCAAAGGAGGGCTACCTGGCATCATTTGCCTTCCAGTGTCTATGTGCTGACAAAGTTCGTGGATTAGCTGATATCATGACTATAACAATCTGAAATACTGGATGGTCATGTTGTCTGTTCTGGAAATGTCCTGAAAGAAAGTATTTAGAGGAAACAGCCTTGATATAGTTGAAGTAGAATCAAACAAGGAGCTAGAACAGAAGGTCCAAAAATCTCAGCATCTCAGACTGTGAATTTAGTCGGGGTTGGCTTTCTTCTCTTTGATTCTGCAATATGCAAAACTTACAAGCAACACATAACTATCTAAAGTCATTCAAATGGAACATGTAGGGTGCACAGCTAAGTTAAGGAAGACCAAAAAAGAAAGACAACTACCTTTCTTTAGATGCTAGTTTGGTCACACAATCAAACTACTATATAAATTTCCATTTCATACCATCTAAAATGATGGTATGTAACAACAAGTTATGAGAATTTTGTACCCAATGAATGTTACTGGCTGTTTATAGACAAATAACTCTTAGCTCCAGAGCTGTCTCTGTGTACAGAGACATATACATCACCACACATACAGCACATATCTCATTAGTCTCCTTCTTTTAGTCCATAACCAACGTCTTCAGGGGGTTCTCTTTATCATATATGATTTTTATCAACTTGGAAGGAACCTATAGCATTTCTTTTCTGGTGGAAATATAGGCATAACCCTCCCCCACAGCTTAACCCTCTTCCTGTTTTTTAATATGATGTCAGAACATCCTTAAAATAAATATGCTAGTTTAGTTCAGCATTTTTCTTTACAATCCAATGTCTTTCAGTGTCTGTGGTTTTGTGCTCATTAGCAAAACTTATGTAATCTGTCTCTGGGTGGGGGGTGTTTTTGTCCCCTTTTGCCTGTTAAACATCTCTTTTAGAGTTTGATTATTTCTCCACAATTGATTGTCCTATAGGATATGATATGCCTGTAATATATTTTATATTATAGTATGTAAAAAACTGCTTTATCTTATTAGAGACATATGCTGGACCATTGTTCATTTTAACTTGTATAGGTATTCTCATAATGGCCATAACTTCTAACAAATGTTACAGTATCAGCCTTTTCTCAAGCTAAGGCAGTTGCCCATTGAAATCCTGAATATGTGTCCATAGTATAATGCACATATTTCAATTTATCAAACTCTGTAGAGCAGTGATGTTTAATTGTTCTGAGGAAGACAACTCTACCTGCCTGGCATTGAGGCCAGCAAGAGTCCCCCCCTGGGAGATTTTTGGTAATGGTCTACACTCCATAGTCTATTGTATATTTTGTTTTAGCATCTTTTCCAACTCCTGTCTTCAACATTTATTCTCCCATTTCTGTTGCTTATCTTGACATATAAAATCCCAAACATTTAGTTGTAGTGTTTTCTCTAATCCCTTCTCTAAGATAAATTTTTCCTAGGGCCCTGTCTTTTGAGAAGATATAGTAAATCAAGATAATTAATATTGCAATAATGGAAAGTGACAAGGTGTCTATAGAAAGAAAGACCTGTTGCTTCTGTGCTTCTGAGCTGGCTCTCTGTCTTTTGTCTGGGTTGCAGGTGGCAGTTTGTACACCGAACTCAGGCAGTCTGCAATGCAAGCAGATGGGAGAGCTGGTCTGGCTGTCCCATGTCCTGTTTAGACACTGGGGAAATGGAAGTACAAGCACAGAAAGGCTCCCTCAGGCATAGATTCCCAGATAAACTTATTGTCTGCCAGAAAACTACCTTGCAGGCGGTTTGGCTCCAGGGATTCCCTGTCCCTCATTAGGTTGAGGGAATTCAACAGCAGCACTGTCCAAGTCCCAGTTCAGGACTGGAATACAGCCCTGGGCTGTAGCTGTCTTCCCGGGGCTTGGTGTGGGAGCCTATCAGCATCTCTCTGTAGATCTTTCAAAAGCTGCCAGCTTTCAAACCACACACTGTTGCAGATTTAGATTACTACCATGGCTATGTATTTGGGGTTTGGGATGGAGCGGGGTAGAAGTTTTTCTCAGATTAGTTGGGTTCTAAGCAATGGGATGGGCACCAATGCTCCAACCCCAATTTACCCATGTAAAACACAAAACCCAATTAGTATATTTATAAGCTATATACCTAGATAGGGCAGGTCTACCACTCCACTAATCTATTATCCAGCTATGAGATCGATTGCTATTTGCAGCTTCTCTAGGCCATTTGCTGCTGCTACATCTTCCTTCCTCCCTTTCTTCTTCTGTCTCCTTTCCCTCTATCCCTCTCTAAGACATCCAGCCCCACTTTTCCCTACCACTGCCTAATCACAGGCTTTAGCCTTTATTTGACCATTTAGAATGTTCACATGACCATTAGAATGAACATTTAGAAAGTTCACATGAAATCACCTGAACATGTGATCCACTCCTGACTGGGGCAGCACCTCTTGAGGAAGCAGAATTAACATCTGCATACAGACAGCAACAAGGCAACCCACAACATGCATGATTATTTCAATCTTCTGGTATCAATTGAGGCTTGTTTTGTGACCAATTATATGGTCAATTTTGGATAAGATACTATGAGATGCTTAGAATAAGGTATATTCTTTTGTTTTAGGCTGAAATATTCTCTATATAGCTGTTAAATTCATTTGATTCATAACTTCTATTAGTTTCAGTGTCTCTGTTTAGTTTCTGTTTCCATGATCTGTCCATTGGTGAGAGTGGAGAGTTGAAGTCCCCCCACAACATTGTGTGAGTTTCCATGAATTTTTTGAGCTTTAGTACCATTTCTTTTATAAATATTGATACCCTTGCACTTGAGGAATAGATGTTCAGAATTAGGACTTCTGGTTGAAAGTTCATTTTACTAGATACTAGATTGTTTCTTGGGACCATTTGCTTGGAAAACTTTTCTGACTCCAAGGTAGTGTCTGTCTTTGCCATTGAGGTCTATTTCATGTGTGCATCAAAATGCTGCATTCTGCTTGCATATCCAGAGTGTTACTTATGTCTTTATATTGGGGAATTGAGTTTATTGATGTTGAGAGAAATTTTAAAAAGATGACTGTTAGTTCCTGTTATGTTTGATGTTGGAGATGGTATTATGTGTTTGTGGTTTTCTCCTTTTTGGTTTGTTGTGAGATGATTAATTTCTTGTTCATCCTTTGTTGTAGATACCCTCCTCGCATTTGAGCTTTCCTTCTAGAATCCTTTGTAGGGATGGATCAGTAAATATATATTGTTTATATTTGGATTTGTCAGGGAATAATTTAGTTTCTAAATCTATGATGATTAAGAGTTTTGCTGGGTATATTAACCTGGGTTCGCATTTGTGTTCTCTTAGGGTCTGCACAACATCTGTCCAGGATCTTTTGGGTTTTAGAGTCTCTGTTGAAAAGTCTGGTATAATTCTGATAGGTCTTCCTTTATATGTTACTTAATTTATTTCCCTTACAACTTTTAATATTTCTTCTTTGTTCTGTGTGTTTAGTGTTTTGATTACTATATGACAGGAGGATTTTATTTTCTGATTCAATCTAGTTGGTGTTCTGTAGGCTTCTTGTCCATTTATGGCCATCACGTTCTTTAGGAGGGGGGAAAATTTCATATATGATTTTGTTGAAGGTGGTTTCTGGTCCTTAGAGCTGGGAATCGATGCTCGATTATAATAGGAATAATAAATAGTATTCCTATCATTCCTGGGTTTGATCTTTTCATTGTTTCTTGCATTTCCTGGATATTTTAGGCTAGGAATTATTTTTTTACTTTGTAGTTTCTTTGACCACTGTGTCAATATCTTTTATGGTATCTTCTACATTTGAGATTCTTGACCAAGGTAGCTCAGTCAGTCAACCACATCTCAAGGGAGAGAGTGAGGACTGAAAAAATAAAAAATAAAACAATTAGACAACATTATAATGTAACTAGTGCTGAGGCTGAAACCAGTTAATTTTTCTGCAGTTTGCCTTTATGCCATTCTAGATACATGCAAAGAATAGGGTTAGTTCTTAGATGAAAAAAAAAAAGTAATCAAATAAGGTAACTCCCCCAAACCCAAAGAGATAAAACAAGGTAATTAACCATTTCTAAGGCCTTCTCAGGATGACCAAGAATAAAGGGATATTACACATTCCTCAGCTGTTTACCTTGAACTTTGTATTAGCCCAAATATACATATTTTATCTGAGCCCACTTCTCTTTCTGAGCCCAATGACAAATTCTAACCAAATTATAGAAGTGTCACAAAGAGCTCTCCATATTTCCCCCTTTTTAATTCCATAAACAAGACAGAGTCTGTCTTAGGTTGTTCTCACAAAAATTCTGTTCTTACCTCTCTTGGAATATGGATTATACAATGCAATTCATTTCTGTCTTAGGTTGGTAAGGTTCTGTGCAGAAACTTATCTGTCTTTGACTGCCAGCCTGTTAAATTATTGACTCTGTCTGAGGATTCCTTTTTAGTTTCAAGCCTTGCATTTTGGCCACAATCATGTTGATGTTGTTAAAGGCAAGTTTTAACACAATGGGCAGGAATAAAAATATTCTCAGGACAGGAAGGGATAACATGAACAATTTATATAATCCATTCTTGAAACCTGAACAAGATGGAAATACTGACCTTCAGCCACAAATAATTTTATCAGCAGTATCACAGCATTAAAACTCAGTAGAGAAGCATTCTTTAAATTCATGATCTCATTATGAAAAGTTACAATATCCAAAGAGGTGTTAGAATTATGCCAAATACCCTGCAATTATTTTTGAATTTTCTCTCAATTTTCTCTCAATTTTCTCTCATTTTGACTATCATTGTGAACTTTAGAAATGACAAAAATCCATTGGTATTTACATTGACCCTCAAAATGTCTTATTACTCTTAAACTCTGAATCTCCTCTCCAATAATTTGAATAGTTTCATAAAGAGCATGAATTCACTGTTCCAAAAGCCTATCTAAATCTTCTTGAACATTCAGACCATTTGTAACATTTTTTGCTAAATGATTAGCAAATGTAGCTGTCTTAACTTCTTGAGTCAAAATAATTGCAGAAACAGTGATGCTAGCTATGAATGTAATCAAAGCTGCTATATGAGCAAAAATAGAGCCCACTATCCTCTTGCTTCTGCTTAAAGCCTGAATCACTTCTTCCATTATTCCCACAGTTTTTTCATAAAACTAAGGTCCTGTCATACTCACAGGCAATAAAACAAAAGCTGGTTGATATACCACCATAAGAGAAATGCCAGATTTCAATATACTAATACAATTGGAAAGTGTACAATCAGTGCAACTTACATTAAATACTATAGAACAAAAGTCATTTTAACATGACCAGTCAATAAGACATTAGGAGCTTTCACACATGCACTAACACTTGATTAAAATCTAGATCCTGTTCTAATTTATCCACTGTAAGCATAACATCATACAAGGCAGTTTTTAATTTTCAAATACGTTTCTGAAAAATGTACAGAACGAGCCCTCTGAAAACCTACTGCCTTTTCCTGTTTTCTCAATATTGGATTTATTTCCAGACCAGTCCATGATTGAGTTAGAATATCTGGTCACATTAAAAGAAAGAGAAAGGCCATTGTCACAACATCTCTATTTGATTAATGTTTTTCAAAGGTATTTTCCATAGTCTCCACGTTCTCTGTCCCACAATNTCTAAAGGCTTGAGGCAAAGTGTTCAATCTGGGATATAAGCAAGCAAACATGGGTCAGAAACATATGCCCAATATAGCTTCCATGTCCTTATTATCAGGNTACTCAGCAAGCTCACAGTCAGCATCACTCTTTGTCCCAGCATCATCATGTCTCACTAAACACCCTGGCAGCTACCACACTCCTGCAGCATCCTGTGGAGAAAAAAACACAAACATGCCCTTTNCCNCATATTAATACCTGATTGGGACCATGCAATGTGCCAGTAAATGGATCCTTCCATTTCATCTAGTCATAAGTATGCCAAGTTGTAGAGTACTACAGACACTTAGCAGAGAGTTTCTTGGCATCCAAATTCAAAAACTGTAAAATAACAGAGCATTATTTAAATAAATTTGTGATGTACAGGGATTTAACTCATCCTTTTTATTTTATAAAGATATTGTTTTAATATTCCACAATACCTTGACCTTGAGGATTATAAGAAATTCCAGTAATATGGTTAATATTAAATTGCCAATATAAAGTTTCAAGTGCTCATCTGCAATAGCCAGTTTCATTATCTGTTTTAATATGATTTGGAACACCCAGCATGGAGAAACAAGTTAGGCAAAGAGTAATTACATTTTTGTTGCTTTTCCTGTTAAAGCAGTTGCAACAAGAAAGCTTAAGATGTCGATAGTCACATGTACGCATTTTAATTTTTCAAAATTGGAAATATGAGTAACATCCATTTGCCATAATTGACTAGCTACGAGTCCACAAGGATTAACACCATTATGTGGTATAGGAAGAAATTGAGGACATTGAGGACAAGTCTTTACAATTTGGCATGCACATTCTATGGAAATACCAAACTGCTGTCTAAGGCTATTACTATTTTGATGGTGAAACAAATGATATTACTTGGGTAATTTTTCCTGTGTAAGTCCAATAGTCTCCCTAGTTGTAAATTTGCTGTGTCATTGCCGTCACTAAGGGTCTAGGCAATCTAGTATGAGCTCTCAAATGTACTAGAAAGTAAGGAATTTTATATTCCCTTAAATTAAATTATATTTGCATAAATAATTGCAAAATTTGAGAATTAGTAATATCTAAAAAAGAAACAGTTTCAAGCAATTGCAAAACATGAGCTATATATTAGCTATTAATATATAAGCTGAAAGCTTGGTTTTTTAATATTTCAAAAACAGTGACTATAGCACATAATTCGATTATTTGTGCTGAAGCAGGGTGGTGTTCTCAAGAGAATAAACATGGGATCCAATTACATATGCTGTCTTCCAATTAGATGAGCTGTATGTAACTGCAAGCATATTCTCTATAGGCTTCATGTACAAATCTATAGGAAATACAAAAGCATGCATAGAGGCAAATTATAACAATTTATCTTTTGAATACTGATTATTAATTTTGCCTAAAATATTTGCATATGCAATAGGGTAAATATCAGTATTCGGCAACAACCAATTGAATTGCTGTTTGGAATAAGGAATAAATATTTCATCAGGTTCTTTCACAAAATATTTTTGTTATACTATCTTGCAATTCTGTATTAACATAGCAACAGCTTCAATAATAGCATGTTAAGATTGTCTTTAGAGAGGAAGAAAGATGAATCGACATTAATGATACCTTTTGCCAAAAAAAAAAATTGCTGTGGGTGTGTAAGAAGTAGCAAGAACACAAGCAGCCAGTGATTGATCACAGTCTATATAATGTATCTGTCATTGACTAACAGCTTCCCCTATTTTCTGCAAAGCTGTTTGTCCCTCATCAGTTAATTGTCCAGGGAAACTAGGATTCACATCCCCCTTGAGAATATCAAACATAAGCTTAAGTTTCCCAGTGGAAAGCTTAAGGTTAGGTATTAGTCAATTAACATCTAACTAATGTCCCTAATATTAAAAGAATATTGTCATTTCTGGAGCAACAGCTAATCTCCAAGATTTTAAAGCTCATTGTGTAAGAGCAACATGTAAGTCCTATTACCTAAGCAGTTCTCAGCCACAGGATACTTCCTAGGTTGCCAAGCCCCTCTCTTGGGCTAACATATGCAAAGGGTCTGAGAAACCCTCAAAAGAGTAGACCCATAAGATTTTAGATAGTGATCACTGAAAAAAGGCTACTTCAAAGCTCAGGTGCCTAAAATCTGGATTCCTGCCTGATACAAAGGATCTAAAATTCTACAAGAGATACCTATCCAGATGGTAGAAAATTTCCTACAAGACAACACAAAAACACCAGCAAGAACAACAATGACAAAACCAAACTAACAAAAATCAACAATGATTGGTCATTGATATCTCTCAATATCAATGGTTTCAATTTCTCAATAATAAAAAGATACAGACTATCAGCATGGATATGAAAATAGAATCTATCATTTTGTAGCATCCAATGAACATAACTCACTGTTGGGAATAGACATTACCTCAGGATAATGTTTTGGAAAAAGATTTTCTAAGCAAATGAACCTAAGAAGAAAATTTGTGCACTTACATCAATGTGTAACAAAATAGATTTCAAATCAGACCTGATCTGAAAATTTAGATAAGAATAGTTCACACTTGTCAAAGGATAAAAACCATAGATTTTTATCACAATTCTTATCTGTGTCCACAAATCAAGGGCACCCAAATTTGCAAAAAGTACTACTACTGCTTTTTATATACCCTCAACTATGTCAGTGGTAGACTTCAATACTCAGCTAACGTGTGTTTGGCCTAATTCTGCTTGTGTTATAATGTTAATGTTGGTCCCCAAAACTGCTTACACAAGTGTCTTCACATAAGACTCTGAGTAACTCTGTCCCCAGTTGGCTCCAATTGGTAAATAAGATGCCATCAGCCAATGGCTGTGCAGTACAGATAAAGGTACAACTTTAAAGATGGTGGGCTAGGGAGAGAGAAGGGAGTGGAAGAAGCCAAATCACCAGGACAGTGGAGTAGGATGGACCACTCATGTAAAAATTTTGGTAAGTGACTCTAATTGCCACTTTTCTGATTAGGTCTGGGGTAACAGACATGAAATATAGATTTTAAAGGATGTTACCACTGCGATAGTAGAGGGGAGTGTCTGCTAGCTGTAGGAAGGATTAAAAGTACCCAGCCATTGAGCAAGCCAAGGCATATTAAAATTAACTGGTTTGTGTGTGTGTGTGTGTGTGTGTGTGTGTGTTCCATTTGAGAATTTAGATATTTCTTCGGCAGGTGCACAAGTGCAACACATCAGGAGCATAGAGCAGGTTAACTATCACTACATTCAACTTTCACTAATGATCAGATTATTGAGAAAAAATTAAACATAAAAATACTGGAGTTGCCAGATTTTATAAACCAAATGTATCTACCATATATTTATGGTACATCACCCCCAAACATGCATAGTAAACGTTGTTCTCTATGGAGTCAGGCAATCTAGAGAGGTAGGGGTTGGGAGGAGCCTCCAGAATGTACCAGTGTCCTGGGATGTGACAGACACTCAGTAATTAAAAGGAGGGACCTTAGATGAGATGCCCTGCCTCATCCACTCCAGTAGTGAAAAGTGTGACAGGCCCCAAAAACCTGAGCGCTGCCCTCAGGCGAAAAGTTCACAGAAACTTAGTCTCCTGGAGTCTTGGCATTCTGTATAACTAATGCTCCAATGTCCTTGCTGTAGTTGGTAAACAGATCTGTGTCCTTTCCCTTAATATTGTGTTATTATAAGTGCCTCTATTTAACATATTGCTAAATTAGATTCTTCACAAGTCCTAGGCAGTCAGTCCTAAAGCCGACTCTGGGCATGGATAACTAAGTCACTGCCCTACACAGGTATTTGCCATTATCTAGGAAGAAGGAAGGTTGTAGTCTAGAGAGGAACCAGAGTAGATACCTAGAACTATAGATAGCCGAGTTACAACCATACACAGGAATTTACAATGGCCTAGGGGGAAGGTAGACTATACAATAGACTAGAATGGGAACTATGGAAATGTCATGAAGTCCTTGCCCCCAGATTCTAAGATTAAGCTGACCTTAGGTGGGGCTGCTTTTGATTCCAGCTGGTTCCTGCCAGTCCACGGTGTTTGCATTCCTCTGTTTTGTGTAAGAGTCATTAAGCATCTGGTAACCTCATTGTACATTTCTGGTGTGTCACCTAACTTCCCTATTTTCTTCTGTATAAAAAGTCTGATACTCGATTTGACAAATTACATTCAGATCCACACTCGCTTATTTCCAGTCTGTTTGTTACCCCATGCTCGTCGACTCTTTGCCCATCTGTCTGAGACCCTGATTCGCACTTGTTGAGGGGGGCCAACTAGGCCCGGTCTTTGACAATGCCCTACAATGGGGAGGGGGAACTTACTGAGCCCACCTCCAGCAGAGAGTCAGGGCATCAAGTGACAGATGGGACAAGAAAGAAATTAGGGAAACAACACCCTACACAATAGTCACAAATAATATAAAATACCTTGGTGTGACTCTAA
>NW_018393981.1:13720-15428 GCF_900095145.1 Mus pahari | reverse complement strand
ATCTTGTGGAGACAGAGGGTGGGGAGAAATTATGGAATGTGGAACAGTCAGAGGGTATACCGGTAGGGGAATAAAATCTGGAGCTTACAATAACTGAATAAATAAATAAATAAATAAATAATCAACAACTGACCAAATACTCATACAAACAGCAAGTCACAACACATATAAGGAAATTAAAAAGAAAAAAAAAAACAAAACTCACTACATCCTGTCAGTAATAATGGATTACAGCTGTACATCAACAACAACATCAAGAACAGAAAGAATACAAACACAGGAATTGAATAATTCTCTACCAAATAAAAAATAGATATAGATAGAAATAAAGATATGAAAAATAGTTTTAGAATTAAATGAAAATAATTACACAGCATATACAAACTCAGTGGGCACAATGATAGCAATTGAAAGAGGCAAGTTCAACTGGGTGGTAGTAGCACATGCATTAAACTCTGTATGTGCAAGGTAGATCCAGGAGAACTTATACTAGTCTATAGAACTACTTCCAGAAGAGCCAAGGCTACACAAACACTCCCCCATAAAAAAAATAAGGAAAAAAAGAGACAAGAAGATGAAGAAGCAAGATCGATTTAACAGTAGTTATTTAACAGCACACCAGAAGCCTGAAATAGGAAAGATATGGATATTTTTCTCAATACATACCACTTACTAGAATTAAAGAATGTCAGCATCACAATTTACACAGAACTCTAACCAATATTGAAATAGAACTCAGTAAAATTCTCCCAACTGCTACACCTCCCAAAAAATCTGAAACAAATTTATGACAGAACTGTTTGAGAATTTCAAAAATATAATACGATTACTTCCAAATTATCCCAAACAATAGAAACGTTGCTTAATTCAAGTTATGAGGCCAGAGCCACCATGATATCCAAGCCACATAAAGATCTAACCAAGCCGGGCGTGGTGGCGCAGGCCTTTAATCCCAGCACTCGGGAGGCAGAGGCAGGCAGATTTCTGAGTTCAAGGCCAGCCTGGTTCCAGGACAGCCAGGGCTATACAGAGAAACCCTGTCTCAAGACTAAAAACAAACAAACAAACAAACAAAAAACAAAATAACAAGATCTAACCAAGAAGTACATTGATTTCTCTTATCAGCTTTAGCTCAGACATAACCAATAAAATACTTGCAAAGTGCGTCCTAGAATAAATAAGAAATATCAACTTCCATGATCATGTAGTTTTTGCCCCAGAGAGGCACAAAAGGTTCCATATCCAAAAGTCAATAAATGTGTGTATGTATTTATGTATGCATGTATGTGTACATGCATACATTTTACATGAAGCAAGTGGGTAACACATTTTGGAGAATTGAAAAGACTCAAGGTATTTGGGGATGGGGTGCCATGTGAAGCCAGTTTGGAAAAATACACAAGAAAATACGACACTTGTCTCATAAACTTAATACAAAAGTCATAAATTAAGAGGGTTGCTCTTTTAACTGAGGAATGGAATGAGTGGTAAGATGAGCAAGAGATGTGGATTTCTAATGGGAAAAATCTGGAAAAGTACATGAAACATATATGTGAATGTATCATAATAAAATGTATCAATTTATAATGAAATAACCATTTCACACAGATGAAACTGAATGCAATCCTGAATCTGGACTCTTGAAAATTTTATTAGTACTCATCAAAAATAAATGTGTGCTGGGTGTGGTGGTGCATGCCTTTAATCC
>NW_018393981.1:9531-13270 GCF_900095145.1 Mus pahari | reverse complement strand
TTCATGCACATATAAAATGTTGATATTGAAATGTACAACAAAATCTAGAAAAAGAAAATGGGCCATGTTTGCCTCATCATAAATACTAAATATTACGCATCTCAACACACAACAAAATTGCCTATATTTGTGCTGCTTTCTATGCAGTTCATATCCAGAGACTCATCAGACCACAGTTATCAGTAGACTCTCCCACTTGCAATGCAAGTTCTAAAGTATTATCAAGAATAGATGACTATGAAAATTGTATAAGAAGAGTTTACTCATTAAACACAGGTTCATTTGCTACTTATATTTGCTTCTAAAATACTAACTGTAAGAATTCTTCACAGTGAATACTGGAATGTAAAATTAGCAAAGTAAGTGTAGAACATCAATGGTAAAGTAGAAGAAACTGGTCAAAACAAGGTATTGATCTGTGAGAACTGAGGGTCAGATTTGGAAATCATGTTTTAGAACTCAAATATTCAGCTTAGTTTCTCATTTATAATAATGGGGAATAGGAGTTCTAGTTCTTATACAGTATTTGAAATGAGGCACAAAATTCTAGCATTCATTCTGGATTTTCTTAAATATTTTAAAAGCAACATTTAATATGTAAGTAAAATGTGGTTATGTGATGATTTTTGGACACAGCAGGATTCAGAACATTTCTGGAATTTTCATGATTTTTAATTCTCAAGACAAAGTAAGTATAGTTTTTGGTCAGATATTCTATACCTGTCACCACTGTAGCATTATTTGTACTACATTCTTAGTGGATATTAAATGCTCTAAACTTGAGGCTGCTTTTTTTCTGACATGGGATTTGTGGCACACTGGTCAGTGTGTAACTATGATCTCATACTTTATGAGTCCTTCCTGAAGGTGGATAAACTAACAAAATTCATTGACATTATTTCAAGTGTTCACATAAACAGAATTTGAGGCAGACCTGGGGACAAATTTTCACAAAGTTGAATCTTTCCAGGGACCTCAATTTCCACAAACATGAGTGATGTCATTCACCACCCTCATTTATATTTATCAGCCAGGATTACCACATGCATGGTGAACATCAAATGAAGATCCTCAGGAGATAGTGGCAAAGATTCCTCCAGGGGTGAGGAAAAAGCTGTAAAAAGTGAAACAGGAATGCAGGTGTAGCATCTTCCTTGGCCACAGTGATAATAGTACATGGGTATATATTGGTACCTGTTTGATTTGCTGATCTGTGTGGCACTTCATAAACCATTCTGCCCAGCCTCAGAGATGGAAAAATATGTTCACTTTATTTTTACTCCTCTTGATCCAGAACATTCCACTTCTTGTGGCTGATTTTATTTATCCCAGGTGCTTTTGGAGAATAAAACGGAATAAAGACAAGGATGGAAATCTGGGATCAGGTTGTAGCTTCTTTATTCAAGCAGTACCATGGCCCATGGAGAAAGAGATTTTCAGTTCTGTTTTGGAAACACAGTAAGTACTTTTGTATTTTCCATGTAAATGTCACCATGAATATTTTCTGAGTCTACTGAGGTTGTGGAGCAAAACAATGCAAAGGGTCTTTTGTAGTGTGTTATTAATGTGCAAAACAAAGAAGAACTTCAAATTCTATTTAAGACTTAATGGTATATTACCACTTTAAATTGACAGAATTTTTTTTCCAGCCTGCCTTCCACTCATAGGGATGGAATTTGAGTCATAAAACAACTTTGGGCCATTATCAATCACATATTTCCCTCTCATAGACAGTTTCTACAGTACAGTGGCACCATGATATTTTATTGAAAGACATCATTTTTATGACTTTATACTAGATGAGTGTATACAAATGACCACAGAGTCTGGTGATAGTATTTCACTAACTGCAGCTTCTAGTGTTTGTGCTGGGGCCAATAATGTTGGAGACACACCTAGCTGTGTAGAGTCTTCATCTAGATGTTCAGTTACTTTCTTAAATTTCATCCGTTAGGTCCCTGTTTATGTACTGAAGCTGCAGCAAGAATTGATGTAAGAGATCTGTTCTCTGTCAAATTCATATTTTGATCTATGCAAATTCACTGGCTTTTAGGTCTTACAAAGACCACTTCTTCACTTTCATTAGAATAAAGAAGGGATGTACTGACGGTAAAGAATATGTTTGAATTCTGTGAAAAGTGATATTATTTATTACTAATAGTGGTGACTAGTTACTTCCCTAGTCACTCTCCTGGGTGACAAGAGTGGCATATGGTAGTTGGCAATATGAAAGAATAAGGGTGGAAGAGTTACTCACTACCTCATGTTTGCCATTATTTAAGGAGCATATGTCTGCCCTCTTTACCTCTCTGTTATTTAATCCAATACTTTCAATATTTAGCATTTATGTCTGTATTTTAGTAATTTTACAAAATATATAGTTGCATAGTTTACCAGTGTGGACATTATCTACATTTTGATTTTGTGAACTTCTGATAGTTTTTTTTTCAGACATAGTACTTTAGACCAAAAAGCCACTCTAACCACTTATGTATTTTACGTTTCTTAATGTTTACTGTAGAGGAGTTAGTGTTTTATTTGTACAAGTACTAGAATCAAATTTCTGTCATGTGTTACTAAAATTTGTAATGCCATCTTTTTTCTGAGTGTTTATGAATAATATCCTTTAAGGGGTTGTGTGTATAAAAAAAGAACCAGGACAGATATATAGTTTCTAAATAAAATATAGATATTTAACTCCTAATAAAAATTAATAATAAAGTAATATATTTGATATTTATCAGTCACATGTTTTGAAGTAATTCAGAAGGGTTATGAGTTATTCTTTTCATAAACATAAACACACAATAGAATTATTCCATTGCAACTGAATTTTAGAAAGAACATTTAAGATAAGAATGATTATGTGGGGATATGATAAATATATTGCCCCCTAGTGAGAAAGAATTTTAATGACATGAGACAAGTAGTGCCACAGAAGACTGCTGTGAACTCATCTGTCATTCTTTCACTGCCTTAACCAATAGTCAATTTCATACAAAAATACCATAAACTCAATGGCACCCATGCATACCATGTACTTTACATATTTATCACTAATTTCAAATGAATATGTGACCATTTTTTACTGTTTCATCAAAGCACTTGGTAATTTATTTACTGTCTTAGCAAACATTCAAAAGCCAGATGGAAAAAACTCTCTCGGTGAGAACTTGACAATAGTACATCTCATTTATGGGAGAATACCTCTCATGAACATATGAATGTTTTAAGAGCTTCCAGCTTCTTTGGTCATCTCAATCACATTACACAGGTCAGTTCAATCTTTAGGGTGTGGGGGCAATATAATACAGTGCAGGATTTTCCTTTTATTGACTGTAAATGATATCTGTAAATTGCTGTCCTTATAATCACTGTAACCTTTTACAGAACACACACTGAAAATCACAAGCATGCTCTGGCCTTGGCTTTTTCCATAAATGAAGTCAACAGGAACTCTGATCTTTTGCCAAATATGTCTCTAATATTTACATTCTCAGCACATATTTGTGATTGGGAACCCCAAGTAAAAAGTCTCATTTATTTGAGTTTACAAAATCATGACATTTTCCCTAATTATGTCTGTAATGATGACATGTGTGCAGTGGCACTTACAGGACTAAACTGGGCAACAACTCTGACACTTTATATAATCTTAAACAACTTCATATCTCATCAGGTAAGTGTGTGTGTGTGTGTGTGTGTGTGTGTGTGTGTGTGTGTGTGTGTGTGTGTGTGT
>NW_018393981.1:2334-9438 GCF_900095145.1 Mus pahari | reverse complement strand
TAGAGATGATGGAAGAAATAATAGCTAGCTTAGATTTCTAGAAATTTACAGAAAACTGTGTTTATAAGTTCTTAGGAATTCATTCTACCTCCTGCTGCTTCCTATGTTCTAGTTCCTTCATCTTACTTATGGACCCTTTCATCCTGCCCTGAGTGATCATGAAGAATTTCCC
This sequence comes from Mus pahari, assembly GCF_900095145.1. Classification (NCBI taxonomy): domain Eukaryota; kingdom Metazoa; phylum Chordata; class Mammalia; order Rodentia; family Muridae; genus Mus; species Mus pahari. The sequence continues at coordinate 9,266 of NW_018393981.1, read as the reverse complement.
TATCTATATCAGATGGNCTCTGAGGATACATCTCTAGCCCTTGCCATGGTCTCCTTCATAATTCATTTCAGTTGGAACTGGGTAGGGTTGGCCATCTCAGACAATGATAAAGGTATCCAATTTNTTTCCTATTTGAGAAGAGAGATGGAAAAAAATACAGTCTGCTTTGCTTTTGTCAGCATGATTCCAGTCAATATGCATTTATACATAACAAGAGCTGAAGAGTATTACAACCAAATCATGATATCTTCTACAAATGTTGTTATCTTATATGGTGACACAGACAGTACTTTAGCTGTGAGCTTTAGAATGTGGGAATCTCTAGATATAAAGAGAATATGGGTCACCACCTCACAGTGGGATATTGCTATTAGTTTGAAAGACTTCACATTTGATAACTTGTATGGGGCATTTGCTTTTGAACACCACCATGGTGAGATTTCTGGTTTTAAAAATTTTGTCCAAACATTGAACCTGTTAAAGTATTCAGATGAATATCTGGTAAAGCTGGAATGGATGTACTTTGACTGTGAAGTCTCAGCACCTAAATGTAAGACACTGAAGACCTGCTCATCGAATCACTCATTGGAATGGTTAATGGTACATACATTTGACATGACCTTTACTGAAAGAAGTTATGCCATATACAATGCTGTGTATGCTGTTGCCCATGCACTCCATGAGCTGACTTTTCAAAAATTGGATAATATGCCCACTGACAATGGGAGAGAACAAAATTATATCTGCAACAAGGTAGGTCTTTTATGTTATATAATGTTTCATGTTATCAATGTCTTTAGAGTCTTTTAGATGCCCAAACCAAGTGTCCTAGAAAATATTTTCTAAAATACAGTGATTTATGGATATGCTTCCTACTGATGATATAAATCTAGAACTTGGTATAAACCTCTAATGTAAAGGGAATAGAGTAGAAGGCATGATTTGTCAATGTAGCACTGTAATTTTGATACAGATTACTTGATTATCATCACACATGTACTAATACTGAAAATATATTCAGTCCATCCTCATGAACCGACTTAGTGATGAATCCTAGTTCATTGATTATCAAATATAACCCCTTTTAGAGATCCCAACTTATGCTGTTCCCACTGTAGATGAGGGGTATCACTTCTGTTTTTCTGTATATCTGTGTGTATATCTATTAATGTTCCTATATATTATGTGTATGTCTGTTTATGTGCATATATATTATATGCATATGTATTATATGCATATATATATATATATATATATATATATATATATATATATATATGATTTTTGTGTATCTGCCTATATGTCTGTCTATGTCAGTTAATATAAATTTGTCTGTGTTTCAGTGGCCTTGTCTAAGTGTATATTCCTCTGTATATTTATCAATATATGTGGATGTATGTTTATGTGGTTTTGTGTATGTTCTTTCATTTATATATAACTGTTTTGCTTGCCTATGTATCTTTGTAAGAGAGCATAAATTTGTCTGTGTGACAATGTCACACTGTGTGGATGTCAGTATATTTGTATGTATACTGATGTATATTCCTCTGTACATGTGTTTCCATGTGATTTTGTGTGTGTACCTGGGAAATTGTTTTCTGCATTCCTGTGTCTGTTTGACTATTTTGATGCATATTCTGTCTCAGTGCATATCTGTATATTCATGTGTGTTTGGGCATGTATGCGTATATTTGTGTAAATAACTGTATGTTCCAGCCATGTGTGTATCTCTATACAGATGAGTGTGTGTCTCTCTTTTCTGTGTCTGTATGTTTCATATTGAAAATACAGGTTTGAGTTTGTTTGCTAATTTCCTCTTACAAAACGAAAATAACAGAAACATTATAACTTAATCTCTTTGCTTTCACTGAGATTTTAAAGATGAAATAATGATACATTTTCCTACTTTAAGGAAGAACATATACTCTATAGTATGCTGCCTGTCTTTCAGCTGGGTTCCTTTCTGAGAAAGATCCACTTCACAAATCCTGTTGGGGACAAAGTGAATATGAACCAAAGAAACAAGCTGCAGGAAAATTATGACATTTTCTACGTTTGGAATTTTCCACAGGAACTTGGACTTAAAGTGAAAATAGGAATATTTATTCCCTCTTTTATAAATGGTCAACAGCTACACTTGTCTGACGATATGATAGAGTGGGCAAGAGGAAGTATACAGGTGGGCTTGTCCTAACTGTACTTATTTAAATGACACTGTCAAGTGTGTGCATATAACCTTCCTTGAAAGTGGTGAAATTGATTTTCAAATGAAAGACCAATTTCTATCCTCCTAAACTAAGTTTCTTCTTTTCATTTTTCAGATGAGTTTTTAGTAATTCACTGAGGATTTCTAACATGCATACAATGTATTTGTATCATATTAGAACCTATTTCTTACCTTTAGAAAACAGTTTGATATTATTTCCAGTAAAGTTAGCAATATGCTATTGGTTCTATTTTTATTGCTATAGAGTGATTTCTACTCTTATGATGAGCCTCTTAAAAAGATCCTTAAAGACTCTTATTTAAGTATGAGTTCAACACAATCAACTAACTGATTTTTATTATGTAGTCTTAAGCCTGTTTACCAACTACTCCTAAATTTACATCTCTAACTAACCATATATTAACATTTTATGACATTTAGATACTTTATGAACTATATCTTGTTTTTTCAGTTTTTAAAAATATGGGTATGGGTGTTTTTTTTCTGCATGTGTATCAGTGTAACACCTGCAAGTATGGAATATACAGATGGCTGACGAGTTACTCTAATCTCACAGCACTTGAAAGAGCTCCATGGCACTCAGTTGGTGCTAGAAATAAAATTTGGGACCTATTCACTGGTAGCAATTGTTCTTGAGAGCTGAGCCATGTCTACAGCCCTGGCTCATACCTTGTAAAAATAATGTTGACTAAAGGAAACTTTTTGGTCCTTTAAATTCTTGCATAAATCATTCAATCAAACAAAGATGTTCATAATTTCCTCAATATGGGGAGAAATTGGTAGTAATTGCCTTTTGAGGACATTTGAAAATGAAATATCTCATCAGCACATTAGGTATATTATATGCATAGATTCTAATATTCTTCATTTCAATTTGTCATATTCAAACTTCCCCAAAACAAAATTGGTCAAATGTCTTCAAGCTTGACATGAAGTGATTCTCAGGTTGCTCAGAGAGTATGAAATTTATAGTTGCTATGTTTTCTCAATGTGATTAAGAGTGCAATTCTCAGGGAAATGACCATAAGAACTAAACGTGTAGTTACAGAGCTACATATACAGTTAGAAGATAGCATCGAAATCTCATGTGTGTTATAGCCAGGCCTCACTGGAGCCTCAAACACATCCACTGGTAGACTATAGATTTTTAAAAATGCAACCAGTGTTCTATTCACATTTACTGTAATTCCAATGTGGAAACTAATAAATAAAAGCATGAAGATGTCAGGAAAATATGATTCCAAAGATTGTAGTCATAGACTTAAGTGAGAGATCAAATGTTAAACTAAACAAAGAATCAAAGAATGATTATAAGAATGCTAAAAAAAAAAAATCAAGGGGGGCAGTAACTACCTCTGGGAGAATACAATGAAAGTATAAAAACTTTATTACAATAAGACACTGAACATGTATATGATAGAGAGCTTCCAGAAAGGTATAAAATTATGAAATAATTTCAAACTAAAACCAAATAGACCAAGTAAATATCTCAGTGAAAAGACTCACAAAATGAATGCTCCAAGTTGAGGACAGGTGTCAAGACTTAAGACATGGCACAAGAATTAGAAACTTCAAAGGCTGACAAAGATAAAACAACAAGGAAAAATGAAAATAACAGTGACTTAGGAAGTATGATTAAAAGATTACTTTTAAAACCTCTGCAAACAATACAAGGAAGGACATACTCTATGTATCAGCAGGAAATCCATTTTATTGGATCTGTACATTTCCAAAATAATGTGGGAAATGTAGACATCTATTTAGTAAAGGCATTTAAATGGCAAATAATCAACTTTTGAAATGAAATAGTCCTTGACATATTTGACTTAATATCTGTTGTGGAACAAAAGGAGGATATGAAAGCTGCAGGAGAGAACTTTGTGTCATAGAAAATCCCTCTTTGGATAACAGCAGGTTTCTCCAGCATCACTTTTTTAAATGAAAGAAGTTAACTAAGTAATTATTCACTCATTCATTCATTTTACATTCAGGCACCAGCTTACACTGCCTACTCTACTCCTACTCCCCCATCCTTCCCATCCTTCCTGTCCAAGACTCCTTTATTCTTCAGAAAATGGGAGACCGCTGATATCAACATGCTTTGACATATTATGGTATACAATAAATAGGCACAGTTTCATGTTCTTCTAATGAAGCCAAGGTGAGGCAGCCCAGTAGGGGTAAAGTTTCCCAAAGGCAGGCAACAGAGTCAGACACAGAACCTGTTACTGCTTTTAGGTGTCCCATGTACTGACCAAGCTTTGCAAAAGTTACATATGTTTGGAGTACCTAGGTTAGTCTCATGCATCATTTATAGCAAGTGTTTCAGTCTCTGTGAGCCCTTAGAGCCCCAGGTAAGTTGATTATGTAAGTTTTCTCATTTCTTTTTTGTTGTTGTTGTTGTTGTTTTTTGATCCCTCTAGCTCCTATAATCGATCTTTCCCCTCTCATCCAATATTCCCCAAACTTTGCCTATTGTTGGGGTCTTGATCTTTGCATGTGTTTCCATAAATTGTTGGGTGAATTCAGTCTGATGATGCTTATTCTAGGCTTTCACCTGCAAATAAAACAAAAATATTATTACCAGCATCAGCAGTGGGCTTTCTCTCATGTCAAGGTTCTCTAGCTGGTCCAGTCAGTGGTTAACGATCCCCTGATCTTCTGCTACATCTTTACTCCCACACATCTTTATGCAGGGTAAATAGGAGGTTGAAGGTTTTGTGGATAGATGTCTCAATCCCAGCAGTGGACATCTTGACTTGTTATTGGAGATGGTCATTAAAGCATCCATATCATGCTTTGCTAGGAGACTTATCCAGGGTCATCCTCATAGATTTTTGGGAATTTCTATTGCCTGAGGATTCTATCTTGACTTAGAGATGCCACCCCCATCTTAGTGGTCTCTCCAAATAATCTGTTTCTCTTTGCTCCTCTTCTGTTCTCACCCTATACCACTCCCATTCAGTCCCCAAACCCATTCACTCACAGTGTTTATTCTGTTTCCCTTCTCAGGGAGACACGTGTCCCACCTTGTGCCATATTTGTGACTTAGCACCTTTAGTTATGTGTAGTGCAACAACATATCATGGATATTCTTAAATGAGAATAAATATATATTTAAAACATTTAGAGACATAACGGCCAATTCCAGCTACTATATCCAGTGAATTTATTTTTCAAAAAAAGTGAAAAAACTTAGCTGGGCTTGGTGGCGCATGCCTTTAATCCCAGCACTAGGGAGGCAGAGGCAGGCAGATTTTTGAGTTGGAGGCCAGCCTGGTCTACAAAGTGAGTTCCAGGACCACCAGAGCTATACAGAGAAACCCTGTCTCAAAAAAACCAAAAAATAAAAAATAAAAAATAAAAAAAAAAATAAAAAAATAAAAAAATTTTTAAAAATCGAAAATATTTCATGATGAACACAATTACAATAAGTCACAACAAGGAAGTGAATACTAAAAAAGAGATTAAAAGAACTCCATCATATTTGAAAGTAAGATGAACACAAGAGTTCAAAATAAAATATAAACAACACTCAAATACCTGACAGAAAACTATTAGAAAACATCAAATATTGAAATAACAACTAAAACATAATTTACAAATAACTTTTAGTAATAATTGAGTGTTCATGGTCACCTCTAATCAAAAATCACAGATGAGTTTAGTTTATTTTTAACATAATATTTTTATTGATTCATTTGAAATTTCCAATCATACACTATGATCATTCTCAATTCCCAGTCCTTTCATGTTTCTCCATGACAGCACTCCACAAAAAAATAAAAAATTACAGTTAAATAGTCCAATTTTTGTTATTTATGTACTCACTGGACATGATGGTTTATACATGCTTGGCCCATGGAGTGGCACTATTTAGAGGTGTGGCCTTGGTAGAATAGGATTTTCCCTGTGGATGTGGGCTTTAAGCCCCTCTTCCTAGCTTCCTGGAAGCCAGCAAACTGCTAGTAGTTTTCATATGAAGATGTAGAACTCTCAGCTCCTCCTATACCACGCCTGCCAGGATGGTGCCATGTTCCTTCCTTGATGATCATGGACTGAACCTCTGAAGCTGTAAGCCAGGGCAAATTAGATGTTGTCCTTATAAGATTTGCCTTGGTCATGGTGTTTGGTCACAGCAGTAAAACCCTAAATAAGACACTGGAACATGATCAAACTCTCAGTTCCAACCCCATAAATAAAACTTAGTTGTTCTCTCCCAAACTCCCTCAAGAAACCCTCAGTTTTGGAAAGCTGACTTCAGATTACTTACCATATAGTTTAAGAGTTCTTTTTATGGTTTCCAGTTTACACTTCTTCTCTTTCTTGGATTGTGAGGGAAGCATGGGGGTTGGGATATTGGTAAGAGTTGTTACAGACAACTTTCATGCACCTCCTTCGCATCTATGAATATATAATCATTCATATCAATGCAAAAGTACTTTCCTAACACTTTAAAAGCAGGGAGCAAAGATAATGGGTTACTACATGGTTTTTGGTGTTAGCAGAGCAAAAACCATGGGGCCTAACTGCAGCAGGGCCACAGACCCAGACAAGGTCCTCAAAATGAGCACAGCCTATGGGCATCAACAGGGTTTCAGGCTTCAGTCCAGACCATGAAAGTTCCAGTCTTCAGTCATAATCTGTACCATGGACATCAACATTGATTCTGCATGCAGTAGGAATATTGATCCAGATACAGCCA
>NW_018393981.1:0-1516 GCF_900095145.1 Mus pahari | reverse complement strand
AATCTTGACTAAACATTTTCCAATGGATGGCAGCATCACACTTGAAAGATCAGTTCCTGTGTGTAAATATGTATTAATTAATCCCAGTGGCCAGTTTGCTACCAGCTTCAATTGTTTATGTTAGTGAAAGAAGGAGATGCACACATAGCTTTTATATTTTAATTTGTCTTAAACAGTACAATAGTTGGACCACTGCCCAACCTCCATGCTGTTAATCCTGAGCTATTACTTCCTAATTCTATGTTTCATTTCAGCTGTTCTTAACTCTACTTAGACAACTGTCTGGGCCACAATTTTTGGCCCAGAGCCCAGGGCACTCACCTTGCTTTTCTAACCCTTGTGGACTCTGTCTTTCCTCTTTTTGCACTTTCCTCTAGCATGGCAGACCTCTTCCTTCCTTCTTCTCCTGGTCCCAAGCCCAGGAAATCCTGAAATCCTTCCTCTTTCTGTCCTCCCTAGCTATTGGAATCTTTATTTACCACTCAGAACCTACTGAGGGGAGGTTTGCAGAAACTGCTTGACAACAACTCTAGTGTAAAATGTTTTTTTGGAAAGAATTAGCATTCATAATGCAAGCAGCTACAGCTGTACAAAACTTACTTCATTCCACAAGGTTCAATATATGTATGTTAAGTATAAAACATCACAACATAAACTCAAGGATAGAATCATATTATTATCCAAAAATTATGCAGAAAAGGCTCTTAACAATGTCTAGGATCCATTCCAAATTTTAAAAAAGAACAAACAAAAACCTGACAAACTAAGAGAATACATGTTGCCATAATAAAGTTTTCTACAGCAACCTTACTGGTGGCATTGAAGTATATGGAAAGGAGAATCAAATAACTTCCGTAAAAACTAGACATGAGATTAAGTTTTTGCAGTGGCACATGCCTTTAATCTACATTCTGTGAATCACGAGTTAGGAGAATCTCTCTCCACTCAAAGGCTAGTCTGCCTTTTCATTGAATCTACTCAAATCGGGGCTGAAATAGATACTCTGCCTTAAATGAAATGAGCAGAATACAGATAAGGAAATGCATTTTTCTCATCCTCAAAATAGTCCTTAAAATTTAACTAAGTGTGAAAGTAAATAATAAAAAATAAATACAAAAATAAAAGGAAAGTACTGTGCCCGATCTATACAGAAAGTTGAGATCTACCAATACTACACCGTGACACCCTGTTTCAACAAAAACAAAAAGAAAAAAGAGGAAGAGTTGTGCTTAATCATACTTCTGAAGGACGTGACATGAACCTGTGAATAATAGACACTATGATGCCAATATCAAAGGCAACATGAAACAAAGGAAACAAATTCAGCATGCAGAGATCACCTAAATTCCAGTGCAGCATATAGACGTCCATCACGAAACTCTTTGTAATACCAAGATTTTCTTAACTTAAGAAATACTTTAGGGGGAAAGAGCGGACTGGTGAGGGGACCCGCAGCTGGACCCGATCGTCCTGCGCCTCTCCTGCCCAGGAGGGGTGTTCGCCTGGCGGCTGTCCG
>NW_018393980.1:11712-17150 GCF_900095145.1 Mus pahari | reverse complement strand
TGGATGTTTTGAGTTAGGATCTTTTTGCATTTTGGATTTTCTTTGATTGTTCTTCCCGTTTTCTCAATGGAATCTTCTACACCCGAGAATCTGTCTTCCATCTCTTGTATTCTATTGCTGATGCTTGTGTCTATGGTTCCTGATTTCTTTCCTGGGGTTTATATCTCCAGATTTGTCTCACTTTGTGTTTTCTTTATTGTTTTTACTTCCCTTTTTAGGTCTTTGATNGTTTTGTTCAATTCCATCACCTGTTTGGTTGTGTTTTCCTGTAATTCTTTAAGGTTTTTTGTGTTTCTTCTTTAAGTGCTTCTACTTGTTTAGCAGTGTTTCCCTGTAATTCTTTAAGGGATTTTTGTGCTTCCTCTTTAAGGCCTTCTACCTGTTTAGCTGTGTTCTCCTGTATTTCTTTAAGTGAGTTAATTTCTTTCTTAAAATCCTCTACCAGCATCATGAGATACGATTTTAATTCCGAATCTTGATTTTCAGGTTTGTTGGGTTATCTAGTATTCGCTGAGGTGGGAGTGCTGGGTTCCGATGATGGTGAGTGGTCTTGGTTTCTCTTAGTAAAGATTCTTACTTTTGCCTTTCACCATCTGGTAATCTCTGGCATTCGATGTTATAGCTGTCTCTGGCTGGAGCTTGTTCCTCCTGTGATTCTGTTAGCCTCTGTCAGCACTCCTTGGAGTTCAATTCTCTCCTGAGTCTCAGTGGTCAGAGTACTCTCTGCAGGCCACATCTCCTCTGAAGGGGAAGGAGCACAGAGGTCTAGAGCTCAGATCTGCCTCCTGGCTGAAGATGAAGGCCCAAACCAGGACCTGTCCCAGAAGCAATGTTGCTTCTGCAGTCCACAGACTCTCCCGCACAGATTGGTCTCTGAGGGATCTGGGATAGAAGATGGCTTTCTCATCTGCTCCAGTGGCCAGAGCCCTCCCTGGTGACCTGCCCTCTCCTGGCAGGGAAAGAGCTCAGGTGTCTGGAGCTTAAATCTGTTTCCTGGCTGAAGGTGAAGACCTGAACCAGGGCCTGTCCCAGAATTTATGTTCACTTTGTCACTTTTATATGCTTCTGTAATCAAAGAATATTGTATCTTAACAATTTATGTTGTCAATGATTAAAATTCTTGTGAAAATAAACCTTTTTGAATGCATAAAGCCATTGAAAGACACAGGTTGTCTATGTAGGTCTAGCCATACATAGGTGTGCTTCCTGTCTGATAAAAAGGAAAGAAAAGAAAACTGAATGGTGCATTATGTTTCATTCCACCCTTGCTGCTTTTGCTTCTGACCCTGGCCCCCACATGCAGTGGAATTCCAGTACCTGGGCTGCAGCATTCCAAAAGTGAATTTTAGAATACAATCGTGTAAAGCCCAGATGTAGATAAGGGTGAGAGACTATTCATATAAGCATTACACATACAGTTTTGATCATCATAACATTTTCAAATTAGGTGAAACAGTGTAATGGTGCTTGATACCAAGATGCCATTCATAAAAGTACATCCCTACTTCTACACATATAATCGTAATCCCATATTCCATAAAAAGTTTAATTTTGCAAGATTATTATGTTATCCTGTTTTCACAGAATTAAAAAGAATAGAGTTTAAATATTCAAGAAACTGTCTTTCTTGAAAATTGATTGTAATATTTATTTCAAAATGTATGCATTACTGCTCTTTCTCCTGCCTGTAGCATTCAGGAGAGAACACTGATTTCCATGGAACTGGAATTAGAAACACTTGTGTGGTTGTAACTGAATGTGGGTCCTCAAAAAGATCAGACAGACCTTGAAACTGCTGACAAATCTCTAAAGAATGTCAAGAAAACTTCTGTCTTCAAATAGTTGTCATGTGAAACATGTATCCCCAAAATGTGTGTAATACATTGACTCTCTTTAAATTGGAATGAGTTAAATCCAAAAGCATGTAGTAAATGGGTAATTTTTTGATTAAAAGATCTGTAGACAATCAGGGATCTGGATGTAGACTTCTAGGAGGAGTGGGAACATCTAGATTCTGCTTGGAGTACTTTGTACATTTATGTGGAGATCTATAAAAATCTGGACTTTGTAGGTAAGAATGCTCTTCTTGTAGAATTCCTGACTCGACCTTGGTATTTACCTACTATTTATATATTATTTTTATGCAAACTTCCTAAATAATCTAGTAACTACCACAACTTTGGCAATTTCTGGTAATTTTTATGGTGTTTCTTTTACATTTTTCTGTGTTTGCTCCAAGAGTAACAAAATGCTATGTACTGTACAATTTTTCTAATTCTCTTACTTTTTAAATGAAAAATTTAAAGTTCAAGAAATATTTATTATTCACAGCAATTAAATGCATTTCACTTTATATCACACTTACTGTGACCTCTCTCACAGTACTTCCTCCCTCTCCCCTACACTTTTCCTCAGTATATGTGGAAGACCCCATGTGTATTTGCCTCACCCTTTCATATCAAGACTCTGCTAGGCAAAACACTTCCTCTCCCACTGAGGCCAGACAAGGCAGCCCAGCTGATAGAACATATCCATGTACAGGCAACAGCTTATGGGATACCCCCTTTTCAGGTGTTCAGGACACACATGCACTCCAAGCTGCACAAAGAATATTGGTGATTCATACAAATTATATTCATTGAAGTAGTCTTTGTTATGGGAATATTTTTATTTTTGAATTGAATTAAATTATTGACCTATTCTACATTTTTTTAAAGAAGAGGTTGTAAAATAGAACAAAAGTTTTTATGGAGAACATTTTTTTTAAGTTTATTTTACTGACTAATTTATGAAAGGTGGTCTCATATATATTCCTGTTGAACATGATTTTAGTCCTTGAATTAGGTAGGCAGAAGCAAAAGCATTTCATGAGTTCTAGGCCAGCATGAATTACACAGGGAGTTCTTAATTGACTAAGGCTACACGTTGTGATTCTGTGGAGAAACAGTTCTCAAATAATCCATCAAGCAAGCCCTTTCTCAATCCCCCATTTTTTCCCACTTCCTAAAAGTATGCATTTTGTAACAATTGAAGTCTTTCGGCAATCCTTCTGTTTTAATGGACATTTGTGTGGGTCTTATCATTATTCATTTGTGAAAAACAGAAAAAAATTGCTGAGAGCTCTGTTACTAAATACTAGTTAACTTGTCTTAGAAAACTTATCAAAACATCAGATATGAAACGTCCTACTCATTCAACAGTTTCTATTATCCCTATTTGTGCTACATTTTCAACAGAAGTATACCATCAGTGGTAAATTTGAGAATACCCTGGATCAAGGCCCAAATATATTGTCTATCAACATATTAGTATGCAAACAATAACTTATGTTTGGCAAAATGATTTATGTGTCTTCACAATGGACACCTTATAACAAAAACTTTAGCACAAGATACAGCATCAAGCATGGATGTAGCAATTATAAGAATGTCTTTGCTCATTTATCAACTCTAAAGTGTAATAAAAATGGGAATTATGGACAAATTTTCAAATATATATACAGCCTAAAATGTTTAAATTTGTGTTGCTTCATTAATCAAAATGAAAGAATACTCCCTATTAGGAAAAGAACATAAAGCTAGAGAATATGTAAAATTACATGATATCAAAAAAAAATTCATGCTGAAAGAACTCCATGCTGGAAAAAAGCACAAACGCTAGAAATGTGGAAATTGCTACCAGATATACTTGAACTTCAGCATTCATCAGATAACTCAGTATGGAGAGAAACCAGGGAAATGTAAAGCAACTAGTATGTGTTTTAATCAGTTGTATCAGGCTAAAGGCCATAACATAACTTTGACTTCAACGAGGCTTTACAAATGAAGTGACTGTAAGAAATCCTTTACCAGAGGCTCATGTCTTAGAATTTTTCAGAGAATTCATATAGGAAAGAAACCTCAAAAAAATACAACAAATTTGATAAATGCTTTAGCCACCTCAAAAATCTAAAAAGCAATCAAAGAATTCAGACAGAAGAGAGCCCTTACAAATGTCCATTTTTTTTTTACATATGTCTCAAAACTCATAAGACATCAGAGAACTCACACAGGAGAGAAACCTTACAAATATAAATGTGAGAAAAATATTCAGTGTAACTCAACTCTTAGAGGAAATCAGAAATCTCATATAGGAGAAAAATGATACAAACATCGCAAATGTTAGAAAACCTTTGGATATGGCTCAACTTTACAGAAACATCAGAGAATTCAAAACAGGAGCAAACCAATACAAATATAGTGAATGTGAGAAAATTTTTACATATTGCTTACATCATAAATGACATTAGAGAATTCACACTGGGAAGAAACTTTACAAATGTGAATGTGGGAAATCATTTTAATGAAGTTCAAACCTTAGAAACCATCAGATATTCACATAGGAAGAAAACCTTATAAACGTACAGAACGTGAGAAATACTTTAAACATATTTGAGATCTTAGGATACATTAGCAAATTCATACAGGAACAAAACCTAACAAACAAATTGAATGTGAGAGATCCTTTACATGTAGATCATATCTTAAAAATCACCAGACAATCCATACAGTGAGAAATATTATCAAATACTGCTAATGCTTTAGCCACATAAGAATCTCTCAGAATTTATACTAGGGCAAAAAGACTCCATTGCAAATGATTCTACATCTATTTTATACAAGCCTGTTCTTGCTAGGTTCAAACTACAAAATCATGAACATGAAAAACCTCAAAAAGCTTTTATTAAATTGTCAAGTCTTAAAAAATATCAATATTTTACTCCAAGGAAAATCTGTATGTGACAATGTAGGAACATTTATTAGTACACTTTACTTTTGAGACATCAAATACTGCATAATGTATGCAAAATGAAGAAAACTGAAGAATGTGCTGTTGCTTAGCATGTTTTAGAGATTGCAATATTTCATACTGAAGAGAATATGATAATATAGAAAAAACTCTTCAATATATCTTTGGAAAGTCCTTGAAACTGACAAGATTTCTATTTTTAACTGCCTTGAAGCCTGATATATTGGTCTCCTGACAGGCTCTCCTAGTGCCTGGCAAATACATAAATGGATTTGCACAGTCATCCATTGGACAAAGCACAGGTTCCCCAATAAAGGATCTAGAGAAAGGACCCGAGGAGCTGAAGGGGTCTGCAACCCTATAGGAGGAACAACAATATGAACTAACCAGTACCCCTAGAGCTTGTGTTTCTAGTTGCATATGTAGCAGAAGATGACCTAGTCTGTCACGTCCTCTCTCGATCAGCAAGGAAGACACAACCCCCAGTTCTTCTAACAGCAGTTTATTCAGGAACCTTGAACAATCTCCATCATCTCCCTCTTCATCTCCCCCAAGTCCTGGGTTACAAGTCCTTTTATACTCTCATATCCACTCCAATCGCAGCAGGCCACGTCACCTCACCAGGCACTAGCCTCAGCCAACCAGAAGAG
>NW_018393980.1:8337-11259 GCF_900095145.1 Mus pahari | reverse complement strand
CCTCCATGGCAGCAAAGGCCTGCACCACCATGGCAGAAGTGTGGGCCTGCTCATGCTGTAACCGACACATACACCACAGGCAAAACATGCATATAGCACACAGTAAAATTCCCCAGAAGACCATCCCTCCCTAATCCTTGAGGAAGCTGAAGGTCCTCTGGATCATCTTCAACCACTGCTGAGCGATGGCAATCTCCACATGGATGCTATATGCCTGTAATTCTTTCATCCTTTTTCGCAGGACAAATTACCTGCAAGAGAAAAATTCTGAAACTGCACAGAGGTTATGGAAGGCAGTATTTTGGAAGCACGATTTACACCTGACACAAAGACTAATTGCTCCAGAATATCTACGGTAAGAATCCAGTTTTCAGCTGAGAGTTAACAAGGGAGTTGAGCCAGCTGCTTGGATTTAAGTGGGAATGAGGGCAGCTGACTCAAACATGGGTCTGGGTCTCCACTGTCAGATGATTCATCTGAACTTCCCCCCTCACTCTCTTGTTCTTTAGTCTCTTTTCTCCTCTGCTGGCTTCTCATTTGCATTTTTCTGCTTCTGCTGCATGAGCCTTTACAACACCATGGACATAATTTTAGATGTCTCATGGGAGCTGCAGTAGTTGGCAGTGGGCGATTGGGAAAACAATCTCTTTTAAAATACCCAGCCTGGACACAGGAAAATTTTTCTAACTTGGCAGCATACCCTCCACTCCTGCCTGCCAGGCAAGATTTACTTTCATTTTTAAAGCAATCTCCTCTTGCTCTCTTCACTTTTAACTTTGTCCCTGTGTCAGGAACCTAACTTTGAACCTTAACCTCGTTTAACTTTGTCTCTGTACCAAGAACCTTCTTTGTCCCTCTACTGGGCACAATACCTCTCCTTACTGAGAACCTTTTAAATTCATCCCTGCTCTGGAATCCTTCAAAATTCATCCCTGCTCTGGGATCCTTCCCCAAACTCCTGGGGTTGTAAGTCTCACTTACCGTGAGCTTACCCTGCCGGCAAACCCTGACTGATGAAAGTTCTGAACTCGGTTGTCCTTACGGGCCACCATTTGTCGCGTCCTCTCTCGACCAGCAAGGAAGACACAACCACCAGTTCTAACAGCAGTTTATTCAGGAACCTTGAACAATCTCCATCATCTCCCTCTTCATCTCCCCCAAGCCCTGGGCTACAAGTCCTTTTATACTCTCATATCCACTCCAATCGCAGCAGGCCACGTCACCTCACCAGGCACTAGCCTCAGCCAACCAGAAGAGTGGGAACATATCACCACCAAATATGGACTTGTTTACCACAAGCTCCATAGCCAACAGGTGCCATCTTTAAGGTGTGGCTTCAGGTAGCCCAGGGCAGGCGCCGTGGCCTCCTACACTAGTCGGCCATCATTGGGAGGAGAGGCCTTTGGTCTTGTGAAGATTATATGCCCCAGTACAGAGGAATCCCAGGGCCAGGAAGCAGGAGTGGGTGGGTTGGGGAGCAGGGCCAGGGGAGGATATAGGGGACTTTCAGGATATCATTTTAAATGTAAATGAAGAAAATATTTAATAATAAAAAATACCTAATTAAAAAAGAAAAGGAAAATAATTTTCAGTAAATGGAAGTTTTAAAAACACTGTCATGTCAGCCATATTAGCCCTCCTCACAGCAGCTACAGCATTTCACTGGGTATCTCAGCCATGTTTTGGATTACTATATGTACAATAGAATTATACTCATATCTGTATCAGTCAAAATGATGTTATTCTAATTTAATGATATCAAAAGGTTTTCTGATAAAAAATCCAAGATATCAATTCCTAAAGAGTTCATATGCAATTTAGAAGACGTAATACAAATAATTCCTTAAATTTTGCTTTATGAAGTCCATGGGTTTTAGGTACAGTTGAGAAGGTTGCTGGTGTATACATGCTTTATTCCTGACCACTAGGTATTAGACAATAAACAGTGGCTTCTTCCCAACCAAATCCTGATTTGCCTTCTTTACAGTGGTACTTGCTTATCTGTATCTATTCATGTGGAAGCGGCACTTCAACACTGGATTTATTGTTAATTAATTATTTTATGTATTTATATTCCAAATTTTTACCCCACCCCAAGTCTCCCCCAGCCTAAGTTCTTCAACCCAAATGACCTCCCCTGTTCCTCTCAGCGGATATTCCCCATATACACTACCTCCACATCCACATCCACACCACCACCAGGCATCACCCTTCCATGGAGCCTCAAATCACAGTAGATTTTGGCACATGTGCTCCCACTGAGCCCAGATAAGGCAGTCCTCTGCCATGTAAAGTACTAGGTGCCATGAACCAGTAGACATATGCTCTTTGGTTGGTGGTTTAGTCTCTGGGTTCCAGGTAACTTGACACTGTTGGCCTTCCTATCAGGGTGTCATCCCTTTCAGCTTCTTTAATCCTTCCCCTACCTCTTCCATAGGGGTCCCCCGCATCAGTTCAGTGGTTGGTGGAACATATCTGCATATGCCTCAGTCAGCTGCAGGTAGACCCTCTCAGAGGACAGCTCTGCTAGGCTGCTATCTGCAAGTAAAACAGCATCAGTAATAGTATCAGGGACACAATTTGAAGCCTGCCCATGGGACTGACCCAAGTTTCACTGGTTACTGGATGGTTTTCCCTTCTCTCTTGTCTCCCACTATACCTGATCTTGGCCACTTTTCCATTCCCACTTCCCTATTAAACAAATAGAAATAAATCCTTGCGTCTATCACTGAGGAGTTATTTGAGCATTTAACTGTTCATGCTGCATTGCAGACAACCTGATGAAGTGCCTTACATTATATAAGTAAGTAATCACAAAGACACCTTAAACTGTAGCTCCAAGGATCATGATCGTCTGTTCAAAAGATATCCCTGAACTCATGCACACACACACACACACACACACACACACACACACACACA
>NW_018393980.1:0-8294 GCF_900095145.1 Mus pahari | reverse complement strand
ACACACACACACACACAAATGATATATGATATACAATTAATTCTAGATTCTTGTCATGAAACAAAAAATGTATGTTTGATATAATACTAAAAAATAAAACAAATAAATACTAGAGTTTCTACTTAGCACATTAGAACAGACACATTACAGATATTCACTTCTCTCATGGTATTAATGCATTCATAATGATACTGGAGTTGACTCTTAAATTCAACAGGTATGTTCTTATGGCACAGTAAGAATTAAAGTAAATGTAAAGAGAAAACATTGCAGTCAGTTATGTGCCCATATAAATAAAATATCTGTTACTATATTCCCTCAGTTCACACCTTGTATTTTAGGTGCAGGAGTCACAATAATGTACCATACTTTGTTGAAGAATGTCATCACCTATAAATCTTTTTAGTCTTTATGTTTCCAGCTTTCATGGCCATCAAACTAACTGAAATATGTAACCATGTCTACACTACAGCACGATGTATTTTCACTCAACTAAAATTGTTTTATTGCTAGAAAATATCACTTGCTTTTGTTTTACCTGTAGAGTAATTCCATGAAATGCACATAGAGATCCTCAGCACATATGTTCTTTGGAGAAATTGGTGGCAGGGGGAGCAGTATTTCTCTAACATGCTCATGTCAAAAATGGGGAATGAGTGGAAAGGAGGACAGTGAGGATATATCAATTCAAT
Organism: Mus pahari; assembly: GCF_900095145.1. Taxonomy (NCBI): domain Eukaryota; kingdom Metazoa; phylum Chordata; class Mammalia; order Rodentia; family Muridae; genus Mus; species Mus pahari. The sequence goes on along the minus strand of NW_018393980.1, from coordinate 7,602 downwards.
GATCAAATATGGATAAAATATAAAACAATAGCAAAGTAGATAAAAATTAAGATCAAATTATATGATTTCTACAGTGAAATTAAGCTGTGCATCTGAAGTGATGAATTCACCTTCATATTAGGCTATATAAGAATGAGACCCAAAAGGTCAGGAACAGTGAACTGGCCAATTATTTGTATATAGACATGCATGTATCAAAGACAGAATGGTCTCAGAATGCTGAAACCATTAGGAAATTAAAAAGCATTAATTTTTATGGACTCTGGTGTCCCTTTAATTAAACCATCAATTCTTGGTATGTGTCTTTTCTTGTCTGTTCCAGTATTTTCAATAATGATTACCTTTGATGATATATTTGGGCAGTGTCTTGACGGACACACTCTCTCTCTCTCTCTCAAAAAAAATCTATCTTTGTACACCCCTGTGGCCAAAACCAGAGAAGCAGAAAACAACCCTGGGATTTTTTTCAGTCTTGGAGTAAACAATTGTGATTGTGATTAGAAGAGAAAATATGTCCTATTAAGCAGTAATCTGTTTTTCACTGAGTGTAGATCCTCAGGTGGAGAGCCTGAAGGATCAAGTGCCATAGAACTCTCAAGGGGTGGATGAAAGGATCCCTGCAAATATCTCTGGCAGATTAGAGTGACATATTCAGTCATAATGTCAACAACAATGCAAGTATATATGCACAGTAACTCAAAATATATATGTTACACACCAAGGGTTGTACCACCCCACGACTTAGATCTTAACAGAAACATCTCTTAATATGCTGTTCTCTTGTTTTTTTTTCTTTTGGTTTTTACAGATGCCAAATTTCACATCGATCATTGCAACCGACATCTGCCCAACTGACACAAAATACCTATTACACTATGATGGGACTGTGGTAATTTGTGCATTTTTTCCTATTTTACATTCATCTACAAGTCAAACAATAGAATGGAAAATCTCTCCTTTGGACACAGACCATTATTTTGGGTAAGTGCTTTGTATTAACCAATTTTGCATATTCTTGCCTCTTGCTTTAAATATGTATTCTAACATTTTCCCAAGTATTTCTCATCATGAGGCTCCATATATTCCCTCCCAAGTTCTCTCTCTAATTTTCTTTTTATAGTGCCTCTTTCTGTCCTCTCAAGTGAGAAGAAAAATGTGTCATCACCTTTTTTTATGTTTCATATTTGACTGCTGCAGCTTGTTCTCCTTTCCCCATGCTGCCTGTTATTCCTCAGACTCAGAACATACACCTTGCCAGTTTTGTACTAGAAAGGTTGTTGGTAGTGGCCTGACACAACACTTCAGAGAATTAGGGAAAGCCAGTCCTAATTGTGTTAGAGCAGATAACGCCTTTGACACCTGTGACTTTGTAAGCCCTGCTCAAATTCTAGAATGATCAGTGTTGCTTGGGTCAGCTGACTCTAATTTGAGTTCAATAATGGCAGAATTAGAAATCTACCTATCTTCACTTTTATTTTGTATCCTTAACATTTTGTAGGGTATTGAAGGCTAATCTTTTTCACATCACATGATTTTAGACTATAACCTATTTAAGCCATATGATTCCATTATACATTACTTGACTTCATTATACATTACTTGATTTATTCATAAAATAATATTCAATGAGACTATGCCCACTGAGAGCTCCTCCTTAGTTTTTAGTCTGCAGGAACAGCAGATCTAGATAGACATTTTATTTCAATTTCCTTGGTGAACTCAGAGATAACCATGTTCAATACTTTTTCAAAGAAATAAAGTGTATTTTGTATCATGCTTAAATTTTTATTTCTGTAGTATACACATGAATTAAGGAACTGAAATGGAAAAACAAAGCTTGCGTTCAACACTCAACATGGGGGAATAAACATGGGCAGTGAGTGTCCAGATTCTGGTTAGTTGCTAGAAAATCGCTGAAAGACTAAGTAGATCCTTAGGAGTGATACATTGCTACGCTTTGCTAACAAATTGGTATGGTGATTATGTGTTAGTTAGGTCAAGACACTGCAGAATGGAAGTAATTCAGAAATGAAACATTTTTAGGTGGAGAAGGCATCTTTTCATGGTTTGTCATAAGATTTAATAGTGACCAGAGTAATTCAAAAGTTCACAACTAGGTGAAATATTTCATGGCTATATTCAAGGACTCATTACTTTCAGTTTTGCAAGAAATAACACTATATTTGATTCCCCTTTTCTTTTCTTGTGCAATATCTAAATGTCAAGCAACACTTTGCCATATGCCACATGTCTCTCCAGACAGTATAGTGATAGCAATCTGATTGCAAAAACACACATGAAGTAGAACAGATGTAAGTGCCCAGAACATCGAAAACAAACAGTTGGAAATGGCTTGTCAAATTATTTAACACGATATGAAATAAGAAAATAGAATTTTCAGATTGTTTTATTTACCATGATAAATATATTTGCCTTATTTAACATATTTTAACAATATTTAGTTTTGTACAAGATAGGATATATGAACAGACATACATTAATATCTACTAAGCTTCATTCAAACCCATGACTAAACCTTTATAATACAGTGGAGGAGTGTATAGCCATTTTGAAATTGGTATTTCTGACTGTGGTCAGTACATTTTCTGCACACTATGATTCATTGTGCACAAGAACAACCATCATAATTACAATGACCACAAATGATCATGTGCTTTAGGGTGGCTAAAACTATATACATCAACATTGGTGTTTAAATTTACCTGTGTGTAATTGAATTTATTTTCTTATTTTTTATTAATTCATTTTGCTATAATTTAATGCAAGATGTGTGAGGGTTTTTTTTTTTTTAGCTAAAATTACTTTGGAAGCATAAACAACAGTAGACAAGCATGGGAAATTCAAGCAAAAGTATTTTACACATAAAATGAAGACTGAATATTTGATTTATTTTATATAATGGTATTTTAAAACTATAACTTTTTTCAGTGAAATATTGCTAGTTATGTTACCAGTTGCATGAATACTGGGTAAATATTAAACCACCAAAAATATCCTAATTACAAAAGTATATTGTTTTTGGTTTAAGATCATGTAAATTCACAAAATAACATTCCAGTGGGACAGTTGAAGTAAAAATACATGCTAATAAACAAAAAGCAAGTTCTTTATATAAATAGGACATTAATATTCGTTACATTGTGAACATCCTTGCATCCTCCCTTTAGTCCTCCTTCTTCCTTGTTTTGTCAAAATCTGTACTTCAAAGCTCATGTCCACTTACAAGTGGGAACATGTCATGTTCATCTTTCTGAGGCTGGGAAACCATACTAGGGATAAGTTTTTCTAGTTCCAAATTCTATTCTATCATTTTTTAATCATTTTATTTTATTTCATCCCATATAATCTCCCCCTTCCTGGTTACCCCTCCACCACACCCCATCCCATCCCCAATCATCCCCACACCTTTGTGTCTATGAGGGTGTTCATCTACCCATTCACCCATGCCCACCTCACCTCTCTAGCATCACCCTATGCTGGAACATGAAGCCTCCCTCCCTTCTCACTGATGTTAGATAAGGTCATCCTCTGCTTCATATGTATATGTATATTTGACTCCCTCCATGTACACCCTTTGGTTGGTGGTTTAGCCCATAGGAGATCTTAGTGGTCCAGTTAGTTGATATTGTTCTTATAATTGGGTTGCAATCCCCTTCACTTATTTCAGTCCCTTCCTTATCTCTTCCACTGTGGTCCCATGACTAGCCTGACATTTGGGTATAAGCATCTCTATCTGTGTTGGCCAGGTGCTGGTAGGACATCCCAGGAAACAGCCATATATGGCTCCTGTCAGCAAGTACTTCTTGGCATCAGCAATACTGTGGAAGTTTGGTGGCTGTAGATAGGATGGATCCCTAGGTTAAATGGTCTCTGAATGGCCTATCGTTCAGTCTCTGTTCCAATTTTTTCCTCTGGACAGGAGCATTTCTAGGTTTAAATTTTGAGACAGATAGGTGGCACCATCTCTCAACTGGGTGTTGTGCCTCTCTACTGGAGATTGTCTCTACACTTTGTATCGCCTTTTTTTGAGTATTTTGGCTAACTTCATTATCATTAGCTTCTGAGAACCTCTCACTTCCTTAGAGTCTGTGACTTTCTAGTGGCTACCCCAGAACCCCATCCCACTCTGCTATATGTTTCTGTGTAATTTCCTAATCCTCTGTATATTTGTGTTATCTCTTCCAATACCTGCCCCTACCCCTTTCTCCCGCCATGATCCCTCTCTCCCTCCATGGTCCCTCTCTCCTTCTAGCTCATGTAATTATGGACTGAAATATCTGCATTCTACCTAATTCTTAAGTTGCATATGGTTTTAGGGGTATATCGTGTTTATTCTGAATTTTCAAGCTAAAACCCAATTATCAGTGAATGCATACTATGGATATTCTTTTGTGTCTGGTTTACCTCACAAAGGATATCCATTTGCCTGAGAATCTCATGAAGTCTTTGCTTCTAATAGCTGGATTGTACTTCATTTGTATAAATGTACCACAATTTCTGTATCTATTCTTCTATTGGGGAACATCTGGGTTGTTTCAAGTGTCTGACTATTATAAATAAGACTGCTATAAATATAGTGAAGCAGATCTGACTACAAAAGCCTGTACTCAACAAAACTGGAGTATCTAGAAAAAAGGGGTGATTTCTTTTAGACAGAGATCAGTACCAAAGTTAAATCAGGATCAGATAAACCATCTAAACAGTACCATAATTTCTATAGAAATAGAAGCAGTCAGTAAAAGCCTACCTACTAAAACAAACAAACAAACAAACAAACCCAGAAACAAATGTGTTTAATGCAGAATTCTATTAGACCTTCAAAGAAGACCTTATCCAATGCTTCTAAAACTATTCCATAAAATAGAAGGAATTTTACCCAATATGTTCTGTGAAACCACATTTACACTGATACCTAAATCACACAAAGACCCAATAAAGAAAGAGAATTTCAAATCAATTTCCCATATTAATATCAATGCAAAAATACTCAATAAAATTCTTACAAACTGAATGCAAGTACACATCAAAACCATAAATACCCATGATTAAGTTGGCTTCATTCCACAAATACATGCATGTTTCAATATAAGGAAATCCATCAATATAATTCATTATGTAAACAAACTCAAAGCGGGGAAAAACACATGATCATCTCATCAGATGCTTAAAAAGCCTTTGTTATAATAAAACACTCCTTCACATTAAAATTATTGGAGAGATCAGGAATTCAATGTGCATACATAAATACAATAAGTGCAGTATATGAAAACCATTAGCCAAAACCAAAATAAGTGGAGAAAATCTTGAAACAATCCTATAAAAATCAGGAACAAGACAAGGCTGCCCAGTCTCCTGCTGTCTATTCAATATATTACTCAAAGTTCTAGCCAGAGCAATTAGGCAACAAATGATAGTCAAAGGGATACAAATTAGAAAGAAGAAACTCAAGGTATTACTATTTACAGATGATATGATAGTATACATAAGCGCCCCTGAAAATCCACAAGATGACTCTTGTAGCAAATAAACAACTTCAACAAATAGGCTCAATATAAAATTAACTCACATCAGTAGCCACCCTCTACTCAAAGGATAAATGGGCTGAAAAAGGAATTATGGAGAAGACATCCTTCATAACAGTCACAAGTAATATACCTTGATGTGCCTCTAACCAAGCAAGTGAAAGATCTGTATGACACAAAATTCAAGTCTCTGAAGAAAGAAATCAAAGAAGACCACAGAAGATGGAAAGATCTCCCATTCTCATGGATTGGTAGGATTAATAAGTAAAAATCAGCATCTTACCAAAGGCAATTTACAAATTCAACACCCATCAAAATTCCAATTCCATTCGTCACACACATAGAAAAAGTAATTCTCAAATTAATCTGGATTTAAAAAACAAATCAAAAAGTAAACAACAACAACAACAAAACAAAAAACCATTCTCAACAATAGAAGAACTTCTGGGTGAAATCCTCATCCCAGACTTCAAGCTATGAAACAGAGGAATAGTAATAAAAACTACATATTATTGATACCAACAGGCAGGTAGATCAATGGAAAAAGACTGAAGACCCAGAAATGAGCCTATGGTCACTTGATCTGTGACAAAGAAGGCAAAATCATTTAGTGGAAAAAAATAAACAGAATTTTCAACAAATGGTGGTTGTTCAACTGGTGGTTGGCATGTAGAAGAATGCAAGTTGATCCATTCTTGTCTCCTTGTACAAAGCTCAGATCCAAGTAGATCAAGGGCCTCCACATAAAACCAGGTATGTTGAATCAAATACAAGAGAAAGTAAGAAATAACCTTGAACACACTGAGGAAATTTTCCTGAATAGTACACCAATGACTAATGCTTCAAGATAAAAAAAATTAACAAATTGAACCTCACAAAATGGCAAAGGTTCTGTAAGGCAAAGGACAATATCAACAGGAAAAATGGCAACCCACAGATTGTGAAAAGGCCTTTCTCAACCCTATGTCAGAGAGAGGGCTGATATGCAAAATGTATAAGGAGTACAAGTTAGACTCCAGAGAACCAAATAACCCTATTAAAAATGGGGTACAGAGCTACTCAAAGCTATTCACCTGAGGAATAAGGACTGAATGTTCAACATCTTTAGTCATCAGGGAAATGCAAATCAAGACAACCCTGAGATTCCACTTCACACCAATCAGAATTGCCAAGATCAAATACTCAGGGTAGAGCAGATGCTGGCTAGGGTTTGGAAAAAGAGGAACACTCCTCCATTGCTGGAGGGACTGTCAGCTGGTAAAATCACTTTGGAAATCAGTCTGGTGGTTCATTGGAAAAATGGAAATAGTTGTACCTGACAAGTCATCTATACCACTACTGGGTCTATAAACAAATGTTGCTCCTTTATGTCATTTTTAAAGAGTTCAGTAATACCACTCAGTGTAAATCTTTCATTTATTTATTTATTTATTTATTTATTTATTTATTTATTTATTTATGTTTTATTGAGGGGTATCTAGATTTCTTCTGGATTCTAGCTGTTATGCAATAAGTTGCAAAGAACATAGTTGAGCAAATGTCCTTATGGTACGATTGTGAATACTTTTGATATATGTTCAGGGTTGTTATGACTGGTCATTGAGGACTTTATAATCAAAGTGACTATAAAAGTTTTCCATGAGTGGAGGAAGGTACCCTTTTCTTCAGGTCCTCAAAAACATCAACTGTCACTTGTTTCTGGTCCTAGCCATAACGACATGGGTGAGATGAAATCACAGATTCATTTTGGTTTGCATTAATATGTTGATTGTTGAACATTTTTTTAGGTTTATCAGACTTCTGAGAGTCTTTCTTGAGAATTATATGTTTAGATCTATACAGCATTTTAACTGAAATATTTGGTTTGTTAATTTCTACTTTCTCAAGTATTTTGAATAATTTGGATATCAGTTATGTGCAAGAAATAGAGTTGGTCTAATATCTGCTTATCAGTGAGTGCATATCTAGTGACGTCTTTTGTGATTGGGTTACCTCACTAAGGATGATATCCTCCAGATACATCCATTTGCCCAAGAATTTCATAAATTCATTGTTTTTA
>NW_018393979.1:0-4636 GCF_900095145.1 Mus pahari | reverse complement strand
ACCTGAAGGGGGCTGCAACCCTGTAGGTGGAACAACAATATGAACTAATCAGTACCCCCTGAGCTTGTGTCTCTAGCTGCATATGTAGCAGAAGATGGCCTGATCGGCCATCACTGGGAATAGAGGCCCCTTGGTCTTGCAAACTTTATATGCCCCAGTACAGAGCAAGGCCTGGGCCAAGTAGTGGGAGTGGGTGGGTAGGGGAGCAGGGGCGGGGGCGTAGAGGGAACTTTCGGGATAGCATTTGAAATGTAAATAAAGAAAATAATAATAAAAAATTTCAGAAAAAAATTATTTTCTTAGAATGTACATTAAAGCCCACATCAATTTGCTTTCTTACTTTGTGTTAACCTCAGATTTTTTATTAGATATTTTCTTCATTTACATTTCAAATGCTATCCCCTTTCCAGTTTTCCCTCTGAAAATCCCCTATTCCCTCACCCCTTCCCCTGCTTCCGAACCCACCCACTCCCAATTCCTGGCTGGCCCTGTCATTCCCCTATACTGGTGCATAGAACCTCCACAAGACCAAGGGCCTCTCCTCCCATTGATGACTGACTAGGCCATCCTCTGCTATATATGCCTCTAGAGCCACGAGTCCAACCATGTGTTTTCTTTGTTTGGTGATTTAGTTATAGGGAGCTCTAGAGATACTGGTTAGTTCACTTTGTTGTTCCTCCTATGGGGCTGCAAACCTCTTCAGCTCCTTGGGTTTCTCTAACTCCTTCATTGGGGACCCTGTGCTGTGAAAACAGCATCCATCATTCTGCTGCATACAAGAAACATACCTCAGCAATAAAGATAGATATTACCTCAAAGTAAAGGACTGGGAAAAAGTTTTCCAAATAGACCCATGAAGCAAGTTGGATTAGCCATTCTAATATCTAATAAACTATCTAATAAACTTTCAACTAAAATTAAACAAAAGAGACAGGGAAAGACACTTCTGACTTATCAAAGGAAAAATTTACCAAGATAATACCTCAATTCTGAACATCTTTGCCCCAGCAGGTGTACCAATATTTGTTACAGAAACATTGCTAAAAATTAAATCCCAAATTGAAACCCACACATTAATAGGGAGAGTCTTCAACAACCCAATCTCAACAATTGACAGGGTATCTAGATAAAATCTAAACAGAGAAGCTATTAGACATTATGAATCATTTGGACCTAACAGAGATGTATAAAAAAATTTCACCCCCCAAAATTAATATACCTTTTACTCAGCACCTCATAGATTCTTTTCCAAAATTGAAATTATAACTAGTCTCAAAGCAAGCCCTAATAGATACAGGAATATTGAAATACTGCCTTGTATTTCATCAGACTACAATGGATTGAAGCTGGACTTCAACAACAACAGTAACATCAGAAAGATTATTAACTCATGGAAACTGAAGAACTCTTTATTCCATGATACCTGGGTCAGGGAAGAAATAATGAAAGAAATACTTTCTGGAATTCAATGAAAATCAAGGCATAAAATACCAAAATTTATGGGACCCAATGAAAGCAGTGCTAAAAGGAAAGTTTATATCAGTAATTACTTCCATAAAGAAATTTTAAAGAAATTAGAAAGTTCTTGTACCAGCAATTTAAAAGTACACCTAAAAGTTCTAGGAAAAAAGGCAGCAAGCACACTGAAAACAGGTAAAAGGCAGGAAATAATCAAAATCAGGGCTGAAATTTATCAGAAACATAATGATCAAGGAAACCCAAAGCTGGTTCATTGAGAGAATCAACAAGATAGACAAACCCTTACCCATACTAACCAAAAGGCAGAGAGACGTATCTCTTATGGTTTATATATGCTTGGCCCGGGGAGTGACTCTATTAGAAGGTGTGGTCCTGTTCCAGTAGGTGTGCTCTTTTTGGAGTAGGTAGGCCCTGTGGGTGTGGGACCCTCATCCTAGCTGTCTGGAAGCCAGTATTCTGCTAGCAGTCTTCAGAAAAAGATGTAGAAATCTCAGCTCCTCCTGCACCATGTCTGCCTGGATGCTGCTATGTTCCTGCCTTGATGATAATGGACTGAACTTCTGAACTTGTAAGCCAGGCCCAATTAAATATTGTCCTTATAAGATTTGCCTTGATCATGGTGTCTGTTCATAGCAGTAACACCCTAACTAAGAGAGTATACAAATAAACAAAATCAGAAGTGAAAATGCCAACATTACAACAGACACCAAGGCAATTCAAAGAATCACTGGGTCTTACTTCAAAAGCCTGTACTCAGCTGGAAAGATGGCTCAGTGGTTAAGGGGACTGACTGCTCTTCCAGATGTCCTGAGTTCAATTCCCAGCAACCACATGGTGGCTCACAACCGTTTACAGTGGGATCTGATGCCCTCTTCAGGAGTGTCTGAAGACACAGTGTGTTCATGTAAATAAAATAAGTAAACAAATAAAACAAAACACACACACACACACACATACACACACACACACACACACATATATATATATATATATATATATATTTTTTTTTTTTTTTTTAAGAAAAAATCTTGTACTCTACAAAATTGGAAAACAAATAAAATAAATGATTTTCTAGACAGATACCACTTTCTAAAATTAAATCAAGATCAGGTAAACTATTTAAACAACTCTATAACTACTAATGAAATAGAAGCAATCCTCAAACTACTCCACAAAATAGAAACAGAAAGTACACTACCAAATTCATCTATGAAGCCATAGTCACCCTGATACCTAAACCACACAGAGTCTCAACAAAGAAAGAAAAAACCTTTGACAAAATCCAGCACCCCTTCACATTCAAAGTATTAGAGAGATCAGAGATACAAGGCACATACCTAAACATAATTAAAACAATGTACAGCAAACCAATAGCCAACCTCAAGCTAAATGTAAGTTTCTAACCATTTACACATATCTAGGAATAATATAAAACATCTTGTTGTAACTTTAACCAAGCAAGTGAAAGATCTGTATGACAAGAACTTCAAGTCCCTGAAGAAAGAAATTGAAGAAAATATCAGCAAATGAAGGATCTCTTCATGTTCATGAATAGATAGGATTAACATAGTGACAGTAGCCACCTTACCAAAAGCAATCTTCAGATTCAATGCAATCACCATCTAAATTCCAACAAATTTTTTCTATACCTTGAAAGAGCAATTTTCAACTTCATTTGAATAAACAAAAAACCCAAGACAGCCAAACCAATCCTGAATAATAAAAATTTTTGGGGAGGAATCACCACCATCCCTGACCTCAAGCTGTACTACAGAACAATAATGATAAAATTGTATGATATTGATATAGAAACATACACATTGATCAGTGGAATCCCATCCAAGACCCAGAAATAAACACATACATAGGTACTTGACTTTTGACCAAGAAGCCCAAAACCATACAACAGAAAAAGAAAACATCTTCAACAAATGGTGCTGGTCTAACTGGACATCTACATGTAGAAGAAGGGCCAAGAAGTAGGAGTGGGTGGGTAGGGGAGCAGGGGCGGGGGGAGGGTATAGGGAACTTTTGGGATAGCATTTGAAATGTAATAAAGAAAATATCTAATAAAAAAAGAAGAATGAAAATAAATCCATATTTATCACTTTGCTCAAAACTCACATCCAAGTAGATCAAGGACCCCAACATAAAACCCAATAAACTAAAACCAATCGAACAGAAATTAGGAAATGCCCTTGAACACCCTTGAACAATTTCTTGAACAGAACATCAATGGTTTTTGACAACTGTGTCAGGTTGTTTTTCTCTAGTCTTCCAAGAGTTGTCAGGTTGCTTTTTTAGATTTACTTTTAAAGTCATGACATGGGCCACTTCAAATGTAAAGTAATGCAAAGTGAAACTCAAGCTCACCTCACCTGTTTCAGTCTGAATGTGGACAATGAAGGAATGACTTGCCTGTTAGCATAATGTTACTTGTAAACTGAAATGCTGAAGAAACTCTATTTTCTTTGCAAAAAAACCAAAGGTTTTTCTAGGGTTTCCTGGTTGACTGAGCACATGAGGTGAGCTGATAGTCTTAGTTCAGAATGATCCTACTGTGCAGATTTACAGTGTGTGTACAGCTGGCTAAGTGTGATAGCTTCTGCAGTTCTGTGCATGTCCTGTAGGCTCCCATTAGTTAATGAACTCGTAAATCTGGTGTTGTGAAATTATAACAATGTTTTATGCCAATTTTATAAACCTTTACAGTGCAATATGTGTTACTTTACTGAGACAAACCAAAGGTATATTTCAAGGCTCTGCTATCTTCAGCAGCATTTAATGGAGGAATTTTTTTTTTTTTCCGCTTTAAAGTTTTATTTTGATGCTAAAGGATCTTCAATTCAAATTCTATTTTTGTTTGTTTCATTTTTGTTTTGTTTGTTTCATTTTTGTTTTGTTTTGTTTTTCTTTTTCTTTTTTTTTCCCCATTTTTTCTTATTATTATTTTCTTTATTTACATTTCAAATGCTATCCCGAAAGTTCCCTATACCCCAACCCCGCCCCTGCTCCCCTACCCACCCCCTCCCACTTCTTGGCCCTGGCCTTCCCCTGGGCTGGGTCATATACAGTTTACAAGACCAAGGGGCCTCTCTTCCCAATGATGGCTGATTAGGCCATCTTCTGCTACATATGCAGCTAGAGACTCAAGCTC
>NW_018393978.1:44504-58584 GCF_900095145.1 Mus pahari | reverse complement strand
TGGCAAACACAGCCGTCTATTGGATGGAACACAGGGCCCCCAATGGAGGAGTTAGCGAAAGTACTCAAGGAGCTGAAGGGGGATGCCACCCTGTAGGTGGAACAACAATATGAACTAACCAGTAACCCCTGAGCACATGTCTCTAGCTGTATATGTAGCAGAAGATGGCCTATTCGGCCATCATTGTGAAGAGAGGCCCCTTGCAAACTTTATATGACCCAGCACAGGGGAAGGCCAGGGCCAAGAAGTGGGAGTGGGTGGGTAGGGGAGCAGGGGTGGGATGGGTGTAGGGAACTTTTGGGATAGCATTTGAAATGTAAATAAAGAAAATAATATAAATAAATAAATAAATAAATAAATAAATAAATAAATAAATAAATGGGAAAAAAGTTGATAAAGATAGTTGATGGGTTCTTCTTCCACAATCATACTCACACATAGAACCTGCAGGATCTACATTTCAATAGACTTAAATAGAAATTTCTGTCATTCAAAACAAAGTTAGTGAAGTCTAAAAAAAATAGTTTGCTCCTTGGCTTTGAATCATCACATCACATGTTATTTCAGTTCAGAATACCTGGCTCTCTTACTTCTGTCTCCTCTCCATCAACAATCCATGCTTCTCTGTTTTGTTCAAGACAGATGATTACCTCTGGTTTTGAAACAGCAACACCTGTATATTCAAACAGACAAACCATTGAACATAGCTGGGTATTCACACAGGATGTGCCATGTATGTAACATGGAGAAGAACAAAATACGCATGAATGACTTTCTTATAGTCTCGTCTTTCCAAAATGTTTTAGACTCTCCCTAACTCAATTCTTTTCAAAATTATGAATTTCTGTTTTAAATTACCACATTAGGAAAAAGACAACTGTGGAAATCAAAGTCGATTCGCATATAAATGCTATAGATAGCCTGTACAAAAAGCACGTAAGATTGAATGATCATTAAGTTAAATGTAAAAACAAGATACAGTTACATAACATGTTAGCTTTAAATAAGTCAATACTCAATACGTATAAAAATTTAAGTGATGGACTAATTAATGAAGGTCTGACCCAAAACTAATAGTAGTCAGTATTAAATATCCATAAGATGAAGTAGAAATAATGGAATAAAAAATACATTTACACAATGGAGTACTACTCAGCTATTAAAAACCATGAATTCATGAAGTACTTGGTCAAATGGATAGAACTAGAAAATATTATCTTGAGTGAGGTAACCCAATCACAAAAGAACACACGTGGTATGCACTCACTGATAAGTGGAAATTAGCCCAGAAGCTTGGAATACCCAAGATACAATTCACGACATGAAGCTCAAGAAGAAGGAAGACCAAAGTGTGGATACTTCTGTCCTTGCTAAAGGGGGAACAAAATACCCATGGGAGGACATACAGAGACAAGTGTGGAGCAGAGACCGAAGGAAAGTCCTTCCAGAGACTGTCCCACCTTGGAATCCATCATATACAGAGTCACCAAACACAGACACTATTATGGATGCCAACTAGTGCTCGCTGACAGGAGCCTGATATAGCTGTCTCCTGAGATGTTCTGCCAGTTCCTGATAAATACAGAGGGGGATGCTCTCAGCCAACCATTGGACTGAACACAGGGTGCTCAATCAAGGAGCTAGAGAAAGGACCCAAGGATCTAAAGGAGTTTGCAGACCCATAGGAGGAACAACATTATGAACCAACCAGTACCACAAGAGCTCCCACGGAATAAACCACCAACCAAAGAATACAGATGGAGAGACCCATGGATCCAGCTGCATATGTAGCAAAGGATGGCCTTGTTGGTCATCAATGAGAGAAGAGGCCCTTGGTCTTGTGAAGGCTCAATGCCCAGTGGAGGACAATGCAAGGACCAGGATGTGCAAGTGGGTGGGTTGGTGAGCCACAGGAGAGGGGATGGGTTAGGGATTTTTCAGAGGGGAAACCAGGAGAGAGGATAACATTTGAAATGTAATATATATATATATATATATATATTTAAAATAAAAGAAAAAAGAAAGAGAAAGAAATGAAGGGGGAGTATATTTGAGAAGGGGGACCTAGGAAGAGTGGATGATGTGTTGTATTATATGGCTTGGTGGTATTTTACGTGAAAAGAATCCTTTTAAAATTAATAAAGAAAATTCAAGGGATGGAGATCTGAAAATAAAAGTGCTTGTTTCCTAATACTTTTTAGAATCACCTCTGAAAAGGCAAGGGGTAGCATCACTAAGTCACACAGGTCCCTTTCCCTTACTAAACTACTTTGTAAAATTGCCTATTATAAATGAGAATATTATGCTGTGTGCCTTATTGTACTGATACTTTTTTGCTATTAATATCAATGTAATTACTAGATAAATTTGAGTTTTAAAACTCCAGTATAGTTATTATAATGAGATTTGCTTCTTGCAAAGGACTCTGATGAGGGCCTTTTTCATATCTCTGTTTCTCAGGCTGTAGATGAAGGGATTCAGCATAGGAGTCACCACTGTGTACATCAGGGCCATGACAATCTCCTTCACAGTAGAGTTATTAGCTGATGGGCATATGTAGACACCAATAATTGTCCCATAGAACAGTGAGACCACAGACAGGTGGGAACCACAGGTGGAAAAGACCTTGTGTATGCCCCGTGTAGATGAAAATTTTAGAATGGAGCATACAATTTGTACATAGGAAACAACAATGAGTAAGAATGGGATCACAGTATCAAGCCCTCCCACGATAAATATCATTAGTTCATTAATATAAATGTCAGAGCAGGCCAACTTGAGCAGGGCAGATATGTCACAGAAAAAGTGGGGGATCACAATGTCCTCACAGAACGACAATCTTGCCAAGAGTAGGGTGTGTAGCATGGAATAGAGAATAGTAAATACCCAGGAGAGCACCACCAGAGACACACAGAGCTTGGGGTTCATGATGCTGGTGTAATGAAGAGGGAAACAGATGGCCACATAGCGGTCATAGGCCATGATCATAAGAAGAAAGTTCTCCAGGTTTGCAAAAACCATGAAAAAGTACATCTGTGTCAGACAGCCAGCATAGGAGATGGATGTGTCCTGGCTCTGCATGTTCTGCAGCAATTTGGGAATTGTAACAGAGGAAAAGCAGAAGTCAGAGAAGGACAAGTTGCTGAGAAAAAAGTACATGGGTGTGTGGAGATGGGAGTCCAGTAGAATGAGGATGATGATGAGGAGGTTGCCCAGGATGATGTTGAGGTACATGGCCAGGAACAGGGCAAAGAACAGGTGCTTATGCTCCAGGGGAATGGGCAGGCCCAGAAGGAGAAACTGAGAGATGATAGTCTGGTTGTTCATTTTCTTATTCTCCAGTATTCTAATGAAAAATAATTAGGGTTACTGAAAATCCAAAATAAAAATGAATACACACACACACACACACACTCAGGAAATAAATTGTAAGAAAACAGATCTTATAGTCATCATAGTAGTTATAACCTCAAAACTCCAAATGTCTGTAATCATTACAATCATTAATGTTCTTTTTTAACGTCTCTTTGATAGGTTTCAATCTCCTCTTTTTTTATAAACGCTTCTTTGCTGTTTCTACTGAAATACAAAATGAATTAATGCTTCTCTCTCCTGTTACTGGCTCATCCTAGTTGACTGTTGCCTATTCATTTGCAATTTCCTCTGTTATTTTGTATATTGATATTATTGAAGAATTTGTATAAACCTTATCTTAATTTTATATAGATTTCAAGAAAAATACACTTTTAAACATGAACTGGAATGACTCTGTAACATAGATTGTTTACTCCACTGTAAACTAATTAACTCCATTCCATTACTTTATGACAGGCATCAGACCTTCAAATATCTCATTAATGTGTTCATTTTGTTGTCTCCCAAAGCATTGCTTGTTCTATCTTTCTGCTCTCCTATAGTACAGTAAAAGAAAATAAGGTTTTCATCAGTAATCAGTGATTTTAAATCCATTTATTTTTTTCTTACCTTGAATGCTGTCGTACATTAAACAGAGTCTCCCCTACATATGTCTTCTATTTTATCCATTCCTCTTTGTAAGCTTATAACAATGTATGAGGACCCCATCTTTTGGTTACTGGATAAAGAGGCACACGTAGCAATGATCATGTTTTCATGTCTCTTGATCCTTCTCTTCTCCATCATTATGTTTTAGTTACTCTGTTGAATTCTAACAAAGAAGTTCCATTATATTTTTTTTCTGATTTATTGTTCAGATTACCACTATTTCTCTGAGAATATGGTCAAAACTCCTACAGGGTCATAAATGCTGTTTCATTATCTCACGGGTTCCAGGGGTACATCTCATATGGTCTCACGGTGACCCTTCGATTTCTCTCCTTATCAGTGTTAGGACTGATCACCTGTGTTATAGTTGTACATCCTCTTGCCTATCACTTTCCTGATTCTCCTTCATCTAGTTCGTCCTCACTCAGAGGTCAGAGACATTTATTATGTCAAACTCAGCTGAACACTCTGTAGTCCCATACTAAGTGATGCCTTCACCTATGTTGCTAGCATCATATCCCTATCCCATGCACTTAATATGTGATTACTGTTTAATTTCTACTCACATTAATTTTAAACAGTATGTAGGAAAGGTTACATATGTCTTCATTTTGTTTGTTTTTTTATCATCATTCAGATTTTCCAACTAGGGGCAATACCTGTCATGATGCATGAAATTGGCTGATGAAGTATCATTACACGCTACTCAAAATGATACATTTTTTTATCATCAAACATAGAAAAGTCCCCATTTAAATATGAAGATTTGAAAAGTTAAACTTTATACTGTTCTTCAGAGATCTGATGGTGTGTTTCTGCAGTTCTAGGGTTAATTATTTGTATCACTCCACAGTGATACTGATGACTCCAAATCATATCCATATGGTTTAATACTCAAAATGTCATTAACATTGCTGCAGCAGCCATGATAAAACATTTTATGAATTAGAAAAAAAGAAGCAACAGTTTGGAAGGTTCACTTATGTTCTTCCTCAAATATCTATAGTGAATATGATGGCGAATTTATGCATCAAGGGCATTAAGATTGATACTGATTTGGACCATACTCATTGCTATGCAGATATTCTCAAACTGTCATTTAAATATGTAGACTTTGATGAAGTCACTAACACTTCACCACAGAATGAGCTTCATGCATTCAGATTAAGGAATTAGGGGAAATGGACAATTCAGTATAGAAAATGTTGCATCTTCTGCCTTAGGTACAAGTGTATAATACCCACGCTTCTCAGTGCCTCCAACATTATAAACAGTTATTCAAAGGTTCCCTTGATCAGTCTCTAACACTGGTCAGTCTGTATGCTAGTCACATGGATGGGAAGGCATATATGAGTACACACACACATGATTGCGCATGCACACACATGCACACACACACACACACACACACATATGTCATCATAGAATTCTGGATGTCACTGGATATTTAATCTATCACAAGTATCAAAGCTGACACAACATGCCTGGAGCCTCCTGACCCAGAGAGGGAAGTGGTGGGGGCACAGAGTAGGACTTTCCTGATGGCTTTAAAGTCTGAGGCTCTAAGGGCTTTTTAGCTCTCTAACTGTACTGAAATGCTGCTGATAACTTCTAAAAAGTCCTAAAATCTTTCTTGCTCTTTGTGAGGGTAAAAGACTGCTGGCTTTGGTGATTAACACTGTACCCTAACAGGGGAGGATTAAGCAATATGCTCTTTGTTCTACCTCAGCAGGAACTACTGGGCTCTAACTTTAAGCCTGCTAGTCAGAAGTTACAGGAAGAAAAAGAGACACTTAGAACGGTTATTATAGCAATTATTACTAAGTTGTAAAAAGTTTCCTATGAAAGTTATCTAAGAGGAAAAGCAGAAAATCCTAAGTGGGGAAAAGGAAAAAATTCTCTAAGTGGGTAAAGGGAAAAGATTTCTACTCTAAGTGGGGAAAAGCAAAAAATTCTGCTTTCTCCTCTCTCATCTCTTTGTCCTCGGTACTTAAACATCTTTCAGAATACATGATCACATGTTACAAAGTTCATCATAAGATCACACAAAAAATCAAATCATGAATTGAAATAGAAGTTTACAATGGTGAATGTTTACATGCATATCCATTAGGAGTAATTATCTGGCTAAACATCCATTGCCTGTCTCAGCTCCACAGGGTCACTGAAGGTTTAAAACCATAACTAACTTATTACTGAAGTTTTAAATAGATAAACCAGATCAATATTATATATTCTGTTCTTGCATCTATAATAAATCATTAGTTCCCTTTTTATGACGTTTGGTTAATTGTTTTACAACCTCTTGGAATGTGCTCTGATAAGGAGAAAGTCTGGTTACTACCTAAGAGCAATCAACTGGTGACACTTGGGAGACTGGCAAGTTCTCATTGCAGTTTTGACTATCGGAAAGGGACTTATAGCTCAATAATCACAGATATAATTTTAGGAATTCTTAGAGGATCATCATTAAGACTTAAGTCATCTATTTGTTTATAGAGCATCACTACAAGACAGTACATCTTCAGGTATCTTCAGAGATCTGCTCCAAAGGGGTGTGCAATTTCTTAGTGATTGTTATAAATGTTTAATAATAACAGGAAAAGTATATTAATAGCAGGAATTTTTCCTAAAATGAATCCCTTACAATCTTGCTTAATAAGGGCACACCTGTTGCAGAGTATATAATAATACGAAGCAGGCCATTTCAGGATGATCAACTGCTGGTTGTTAGCTTGTCCAATTATGGCTCCCGACAAGAAAAGAAGAAACTTCAAGAGATCTAAACAACTCTTTCAAAAATGCTACAACCTAATCTGAACACTTTCACCTTCACAGACTGACAGTTTTTCAATACAGCTCAGTTCAGAGATTACACACTAAGACTTTGTGGGTTAGCTTTATACAGGGTAAACTGTGTAGGAAAAAAAAAGCATGCACCATTTAAAAAGATGCTCTTCTTATACATCCCTCACTGGTCTCAAACATGGAACACTTATTACCTCTGCATCCCAAGTACTGCCATGACAAAAATGTGCCACCATAACCATTTCCTGCTTCTCATGTAAACAGTACTTTCATGTTATGTACAAATGTGTGTCATGATCAGAATCCAGAGAATTCACCATCCATTGGTAATGACTCATCATTGGTTACTACGGATGAGTCAATGAAATTCCAAACTTTTCTATAGGTTAAGACTGTAGGTCTCAAATTAAACAATGCAAAAATCACAAGGAATATGTTTTAACATTTGGTACACCTGCATTTCTGCTTAGGTTCTATAGAAGTACTGAGTTTGACTAACTTTCATTATGGATTACATAATTATAACACCTAAGTGTTATTACTATCATTATTGATGACCTGTACTTAGGAACATTAATATACAATAGCAGTGACTCAGATATTAGTAAACTTGTCCAGATAAAATTAATCATCATTTTAAGTAGGACACTATTTCAGAGTTTTTCAGACCCCAGAGGTGAAAGTATAGTAAACAAACACTAAGCACAAAAGAACTGAACTCCTTCTCTTGGTAAATTCCTGTGTTAAAATATTGGGGAAAGTCACATAACAAGTAATAATAAAGAACACAACAATATGAAAGGGGTTATATGATGACCATGGAATAAGTACTATCACAGTATGGCTAAGAAAAGAAGAAATGTATACCTCGAAAACCTATTTTTCATAAAACAGAAATTCCAATTGATTGCAAGACACCGGATTATTTTTGTGAATGTACCCAGCACTGATGAGTCTGAGTCATAGTTTCTGGTTCATGCTTCGGAGCACTTTTATTTGCAGACAGAATAGCTGCTGCTGTATACACATCACCTATCTGTACCATCTCTACTTACTGCCTTCTGCTGCCATCCCTGGACCTTAAGTGCCCAACATCCCAGAGGGGTTCAGATCCTGTATAACTCATTAAGAACATAATAATTATACTGGACCATTCTAGGGCCAATTTACATCCGAGATCTCTAGTAGAGACCAATTATAGTTAATTATCACAATTTCCTACACTTAGGAGATGGTAGAATTTAAAGAACAATAAACAAAATAATAAATTAATAGCAGCAATAATAGGCCAAAAGGGCACGAAAAAGCATACTTGTTTCATGTACATGTAGTGAACAAGGCTTCTCTAAACTAGATCCCATTTTGTTAGTGAGAAAAGCGAAGAAAGTTGACTGAAAACCACCCCATACTATCAGAAATTACTTTGAATGTTATTGGCTTTAAGTGTCTCATTCAACAAAACTGTAGAAAAACAGCTATGAGTAATTTTTATATTTTTGGTTGTGAGTCTAGCCTTTAAGTCCTGAGTCATCTCTCTACCCTATCCACCAGTAGTTTTTTAAGCAGAATAAGACTGTAGAAAACCACCCACACTTCTAAGCTCCCAAGGACAGCATCACAGTTCAACATAACTATCTGCAAGAAGATGGAGGGCAGACATAGAACCTTCTTGAAAATTTTAAATTTCATCTTACTATATTCTGGCTGTGCCAAGATGTGAAAAGGGCATTATGATATACAGGAAATAGGGGAATCATACGGCAAGTTTAAGTCTTCCTCAAGCAAATAGAAAACAGTCCATGTTCCCGCACCTGTTCAATCACTTTGCCTTCTTACCTTCCTGTGAAAACATTAATTGTACCTACTACCACCATTATCCAACCCCTCCCCATCTTTGTGAGATTACTTTATAATTCCATGTTGAATGAGTGTCCATTGTTCACAAGATCAGAGGTGGCATTCATAATTCCTTCCTTCATGATAGCATTCTGAACATGGTAGCCATCAGTTAAGTGCAGTTTTGTATACAATAATGAAACACAAACTTTCAAGCCCAGAGAATCTTTATCCTTTCAGATCTAACCTTTATGGAGTTCTTAGAGATGATTTACCTTTGAGTGTAGATAAAGTAAGTCAGTATGTTAGACACAGTGCTGCCTGTTCTAGTTGCATAGAACAACCACATTTTACTTGCTATTCAGTTGATTTTTAATTACCCCCCAAAAGAATGATGTCATCCACTCGCTGAGCTTTGAATGATATGAGAAAAAAGTGGTTGTTTGGTAGGACCAAGATTCAATTCAATAATCCCTAAAAACAGTGATGTACGTGTACAAAATTATAACTAAATAGCCTTAGTATTTTCAGTGTCATTCAAGGAGTCTACAATGAATTTTACAACCCATTATTACCCCAAAGAATTCCTGTGTCCATTCACACATACTCTCACCTCTAACCATCTATAGGCAATTCTACTTTATGCTTTTAGAAGTTTTTCTTTTATTTTTTAAAGTTTTATTTAAACATTTTTTTACTCAACAAATTTTATTCCCCCTCCTGGTTCACCCTTTGACTGTTCCACATCCCATAATCCTCTCCAACCCCTGTCTCTATAAAGATGTCTCCACACCCCCACTTCCAACTGAGAAGACCACAAAACACCCTGAGGCCTCCAGTCTCTTCAGAGTTAGGTGCATCTTCTCTGACTGAACACAGACCCAGCAGTCCTCTGCTCTATATGTGTTGGGGGCCTCATATCAGCTGGTATATGCTACCTGGTTGATGGTCCAGTGTCTGAGAGATCTCGGGGGTCCCAGGTAATAGACACTGCTGGTGCTTCTACAGGGTCACTCTCCTCCTCTGCTTCTTCCAGCTTTTCTCTAATACAATAGCAGTAGTCAACTTCTGCCATTGATTGGGTGCAAATATCTGCATCTGACTCTTCAGCTGCTTGTAGGGTTTTCAGAGGGCAGTCATGATAAGTCCCTTTTTGCTTAGCACAGCATAGCTTCAGTAATAGTGTCGGGCCTTGGGATCTCCTCTTGTGCTGGATCCCACTTCGTACTTGTCACTGGATCTCCTTTTCCTTAGGCTCCTCTCTAATTCCATCCCTGAAGTTCTTTCAGACAGAACAATTATGGGTCACAGTTTTGAGTGTGGGATGGCAACCCCTTCAATCACTTGATGCCCTGTCTTTCTGCTGGAGTTGGGCTCTAAAAGTTCCCTCTCCCCACTGTAGGACAGTTCATCTAAGGTTCCTCTATTTGAGTCCCAGGAGTCGCTTACCTCCCAGGTCTCTGGTAAATTCTGGAGGGTCCCCACACCTCCTAACTCTGGAGGTATCCTGTTTCCATTCTTTCTGCTGGCCTGCAGTGCTTCAGTACTTTTCCATCACCAAATACAAGATCATGTTTCCCTCTTACCCCATGTCCCCTTTCCCACCCAATTCCCTCCCTTCCTCTCCACTTATGATTGCTTTCTTTCCCTCCCAAATGGGATTGAGGTATCTTCATTTGGCCCCTTCAACTCTTTGAACTTTTTGAGCTCTGTGGACTATATCTTTGTATTCTGAACTTTTATTGGCTAATATCCACTTATTAGTGAGTACATATCATGCATGTCCTTTTAGGTCTGTGTTACCCCACTCAGGATGATATTTTCTAGTTCCATCTATTTGCCTTTAAAACTCAGGATATCCTGTTTTTACTATCTGAGGGGTATAATATTTTGTAAATGAATCACATTTTCTGTATCCATTCTTCTGTCATGGGAAATCTGGGTTGTTTCCAGCTTCTGGCTATCAATAAAGGCTGCTATGAACATAGTAGAATTTGTGCTCCTGTGGCCTGGTGGGGCATCTTTTGGGTATTTTCCTAAGACTATTACTAGGTCTTCAGGTAGATCTATTTCCAATTTTCTGAGGAAACTCCAGATTGATTTCCAGAGTGGTTGTATCAGTTTGCAATCCCACCAACAATGGAGAAATGTTTTTCTTTCTCTACATCCTTGCCAACATGTACTGTCACCTGAGGTTTTGATCTTAGCCATT
This sequence comes from Mus pahari, assembly GCF_900095145.1. Lineage (NCBI taxonomy): Eukaryota > Metazoa > Chordata > Mammalia > Rodentia > Muridae > Mus > Mus pahari. The sequence goes on along the minus strand of NW_018393978.1, from coordinate 47,705 downwards.
CTGATTGGTGTAAGATGAAATGTCAGGGTCACTTTGATTTGCATTTCTCTGATCACTAAGTACTTTGCACACTTCTTTAGGTGCTTCCTTAGACATTCAAGATTCCTCTGTTGTGAATTCTCTATTTAGTTCTATACCCTATTTTTTTGTTTGGATTGTTTGGGGTTTTGGTGAATAGTTTCTTGAGTTATTTATAAATTTGGATATGAACCCTCTTTCAGATGTGGGGTTAGTGAAAACTTTTTCCAATCTGTAGGTTGCCAATTTTTTCCTATTGACTATGTTCTCTGACTTACAGAAGCTTTCTATTTTCATGAGGTCTCATTTCTCAATTCTTGATCTTAGAGCATGAGCCATTAGAGTTCTGTTTAGGAACTTTCACCCTGTGCCAATGAGTTCCATGCTCTTTCCTACTTTCTCTTCTATTAGATTTAGTGTATCTAGATTTATGTTGAGGTCCTTAATCCACTAGGACTTGAGCTTTGTCCAAGGTGACAAATATGGCTCTATTTTCATTTTTCTACATACAGACAGACAGCTAGACCAGCACCATTTATTGAAGATGCTTTTCTTTTTCCAAGGTATGTTTTTGGCTTCTTTGTCAAAGATTAAGTGTCCATAAGTATGTGGTTTTATTTCTGGGCCTTCAATTATATTGCATTGATCAACATGAATTTTGGGATCTGAACTCCTCTGTGAGTAGGTTGCCTTAGTTCAAGGGATGAGTAAAATGGGAGATATGAGCAAGTATGTTATACAGATTATGATGTTAGAGGCATTCTATTGTCTTCAAAACATAGAATTAAGGGGGAAAGATCTCAGGATGAGGTTTGGTGTCTCTTTCTGCCTTCCTAGATGTGTTGAGAAGGAGTGTTATTATCTGATTGAATGTACTTTGAACACAAAGTCTAGTGTTTCCAGACATTATATTCTGTAGTGTAGAATTTTACATGTGATAAATAATATTATTTAGTAATATCACTGCACACTATATTCGTATCATATTCTATCCCTTTAGTATAATGCCATCTTTGTCATCCAAATAGTTTGATATAGTAATTATTAAATTCTTTTATTTTTAAAATCATCAGAACAGAATTCAAGAATTTTGTATTGGCCTCTGTCAGGAATTGCTTTTCAATTTTTCTGAAGAATGTGATGACCTGTAAATTAAAATGTAGTTCAGTTCATTTCACTGATTTTCTATGGCTGTTATTAAAAGTATAATGTCCTAAATAGAATGAAACATAAATATTTGAATAACATACTCTGTTGATAATATCCATATTAAAGTTTAGTGGCACCAAGCTAGGTGATTCTTAAGTTAACAATAGCTGAGAAACATGCAGTTTCATGGTTCTGGGAGACATGAAGCGATTGTCCCCTCCATGCAGCATTTCATACGAACTTTCTCATCTGTGATTCCTAGTCACACTTGACACCAGAGATGGGGTCTTCTCAGGGACAAGGACCCAAACTCAAATGGTGTGTGAGTTTTCAGTGGATATTTCCCCCTTAATACCAGCAGATAATTTGAAGGTAAAAATTATTAATGCAGCTAAATTAAATATTTTAGAAGGACAACCTCAGAAGTTGATCTTCTTGCAACGTTTAATGTTCCATTTGTCAAATTTAAGGTACAATGGCATTTATTGAAGTCAGAATATCACAAGGATTGAAAACAGTGCTATCATGTCTGTTTATACGTGTGCATAGAGAATAGAGTCCATGGGGGGGGGAGGGAAGTTGTGGGGACTGAAATCTTTATAGAGATGCTATCCATGGTATTCCTGGTACCACAGGTTTGAAACTGAAGGCACTTGCACTCCATGGCAGAGCTGTTTTTCTTGGGACACTTCAGATTATTCTGTAAATACCTTCAGTGTTGCAGGAAGCCTAGCTCATTATGCCAGGTAATTTGATTGACTCAAAGTGTACTGGGGTAAATGTTAGCCAGATTGCAAAATCTGTAAAAAGTTAATGTAGGGCCAGGCCAAGTTGATAGATAAAATAAATGTGCACCTGGCACATGCAATCTGGAGAAGGAGGTCTTTAACAAACGAGGGTTGAAATATTTAGTTTCTAATATTGTTACCATATTCTTTTGATTGATAATGCATATTTATAAAATAAAATAATTATCCCAAATTTTAAAGTTTACTTTTTATACCCCTAAAGCTGCCTCCTCCCTCCTGGTCATCCATTTCCACAAGCATTTCCCCCATTCCTTATACCCATCTACTCTGAGAGGGCAGAGCAACCCCCAGGTATCCCTCCACCTTGGCACATAAATTTTCTGTAAGTCTAGGCTCATCCTCTCCTACTGGGGACAGACAAGGAAGCCCAGCTAGAAGAACAGATACCACAGACAGGCAACAGCTTTTGGGATACCTCATACCAGTTGTTCATGATCTATATGAAGACTGAACTGCATGTCTGCTATATATGTGTACAGCCCATGCATGCTTTTTGGTTGGTCTCTGAGAGCCCCAAGGGTCCAGGTGAGTTGACGCTCTTGGTCTTCCTGTGAAGTTTCTGTCCCTTCAACACCCTCAATCTTTCCCTCAACTCTTCCATAGGAGTCCTCAAGCTCAATCCACTGTTTGGTTTTGGGTCTCTGCGCCTGTCTGAGTCAGGTATGTGGGGAAGCCTCTCAGAGGACAGCCTTGCTAGACTCTTGTCAACAAGTTTAACAGAGGACCATTAATAGTGTCAGGGATTGGTACTTGCCCAAGGGATGGGTATCTAGTTGGTCCAGTTTTGTCTTGGCCATTCACTCAGTCGACTCTATGCCCTATCCCTGAATACATTTGGGGATGAAAATTCTGTGGATGGATTGGTGTTCCTGTCACTCCACAAAAGTTCCTACCTGAATACAGAAGGTAGCCTCTTCAGGCTCCATATTACCAAGGCCATGAGTTACAACTAAGAAGAATCCTATAGACTCTTGGTCACCTTCCCAATCCCATGGTTCTGGCATCCTTAAGATTACTTCCACTTCCCTGCCCCTGCTTGTTGCAGATTTCTATTTATTCTCATGGCAATATGATCATGGGTCTGTGTTGTGGAATATGAGTATCCTGTGTGTCATGGCTAATATCCATTTATCAGTGAGTACATACTATGCATGTTCTTGTGGGTCTTGGTTACCTCATTCAGGTTCTCGAATTCCATCTATTTGTCTGCAAAATTCATGATGTC
>NW_018393978.1:33820-43489 GCF_900095145.1 Mus pahari | reverse complement strand
ATCTTAGCCATTCTGACTGGTGTGAGATAGAATCTCAGGGTTGTTTTGATTTGCATTTCCCTGATGATTAAGGATGTTGAACATTTTTTCAGGTGTTTCTCAGCCATTCAGTATTCCTCAGTTGAGAATTCTTTGTTTAGCTCTGTACTCCATTTTTCATGGGGTTATTTGAATTTCTGGAGTCCAGCTTCTTGAGCTCTTTGTTTATATTGGATATTAGTCCCCTCTCAGATTTAGGATTGGTAAAAATCCTTTCCCAATCTGTTGGTGACCTTTTTGTCTTGTTGACAGTGTCTTTTGCCTTACAGAAGCTTTGCAATTTTATGAGGNCCCATTTGTCAATTCTTGATTTTACAACACAAGTTGGAGTTTTCCTTATAGCATTTTCTGTAGAGATGAATTTGTGGATAGATATTGTTTAAATCTGGATTTGTCTTAAAATATCTTGTTTTCTCTATCTGTGGTGATTGAAAGGGTACATTTATTTCTTCAGGACTCCAAATTCAAGTCCAAGTCGAGAAATAAAGTATTTCTACAAAGGACCATGTAGGCTTTTATTGACTTTTTTTTAATGTCATCTAGATCTTTTCACATGTGCCTAAAAGTCAAGCAGAAGGCCTGCATACATGGGGATCATGGAGATCAATGGTCTGACGATGCTCCATGAGCAGGAGCTGTGTCAGACCTCCCCTTACACGGACCGGCTAGACTAGGCAATATCCCAGATTTCCAGGATATTTTTGTGTCAGGATTTTTATAGATTTAACATTTTCTTTGTTTGATGTATCATCACATGTGAGAAACCAAACCTTTTGGACTCAGCCTCCATTTTAGAGAACCTGAGGTTGAACGCAAGTAAACTAACAGGCCAGTACCTAGCACCAGTTTCCAAGTCACTCCCCAATAAAACCCGTGTCTAGTACCAGTTTCCAGATTATTCCCCAACAAATCTATACCCCCAGGTAACAAGCCCACCCTGACGCTTCACTTCCTAACAACCACCAATCAGGAGAAAAGCAGAAATTAAATTTATATTTTGGTTCTCAGCACCAGTTAAAGACTCTAATGGCTCCCAAATCTGATGTATACTAGGCTAGATACACCCTTCTTGCCTCTATAAAGGCTTGCCGAAACTATAATCAGAGTTTCACCTTCCTGCTGCATCAGGGTTTTCTAGGAGCCCAAACTGGAGCTTGAATAAAGAGACCCTACAGCAATTGCATTGTAATCAGCTCCTTGGTGGTTTTTAGGGGTTTATAAATGTTTCCTGGCAAAACACATCCAGCCTCAATGGTTAGTATTTATTGGAGGCAATTGTACACAAAGGTACTATCCCAATTACTAAACCAATGTGATTTTATTTCAGAGTGTCTTATTAATGAACCCATACAGTTTAAGAAATAGTACATTCTTTGATCTTTTTATTTCTTAAATTTTTTTACTATTTAAATGCATATTATACCTTAAACGTATTAATAATATTGAGCATTTTGAGAATCAAATAATACATAAAACTGTTCATATATCTTTTATATTCATATCCTTTCATACACTAAAAATATCATTAATGAGTAATTAATACTATCCATAACTAAGGATCTTATATCTAATGCGGAATACTAAATTGTTTCAAAACATACAAGGTATTCTTTGGGAATTAAGCACAGTAAAAGAGCATAAAATATTTTTAAAAAATCATTAAGAAATATATTCAAAATCCCTTACAAAACACCACCTGACCTAGTGAGAGAGTATTTAAAACACATTATAAAACAGTGTATATTGTCTAATAATCAGTTTATGTAAAAAAAAAGATTACAGTGTTTCTAGGAAAGAAATTATTTATCAGTAAGTATATTTTAAAAATTTCAAAATAGCAAAAACTCTTTGAAGTTAAACATTAATAAAATGCTAATTTCAAGCACAGTGAGAAAAATATCAATAATATTTCCATGATGTTTTTAGAACATTTTAATGTTTTCAATTGCATTTAGTGATATAAGATTGTCTTTTAATACTGCTCTTATTTTGTCTCATAATTTTGTGCACATTTTGTCTTTTTTTCCAAATTCATTTGCAAATTCATCTGGAATAATAAAAAACCTAGGACAGATGTCTTAGTTTTTAATAAGTTGAATAGTATTCTATGGTGTATATGTACCACATTTTCCTCATCCATTTTTTTCAGTTGAGGAACATGTAGGTTGTTCCCAGTTTCTAGCTATTATGAGTAAAGCTGCCATGTACATAGGGGAACAGTTGTCCCTGTGGTAGAGTAGGACATCTTTTAGCTATATGTTCAGGAGTAGTATAGCTGGGTCTTCATATAGAACTATTCCCAGTTATCTGAGACACTGCCAAAGTGATTTCCAATGTAGTTGTACAAGTTTGGAATCCCAAGAGCAATGGAGGCATATTCCCCTTGTTCCCCATCCTCATCAGCATATACTAATATGCTATCACTTGAGGTTTTTATCTTAACCATTCTGATTGGTGAAGGATGCAATTTCAGAGTTGTTTTGATTTACATTTCTGTGATTACTAAGGACTTTGACATTTTTTTTTATTTCATCATTTATTTGGATATTGAAGCTCTCGCACTAAGGTATTACAAGCTGCAGAACACTGACAAACTATTTCTCCAACAAAAGTATAACCATACATTCCCAAACAGTATAAATATATGGTTGAAATAACATCAATATATATCACAATTTTATCACCTGCATAATAAAACAAATGGTCATGTATCCAACTGTTAAATTGCAAAGATCAAATGGACTATAAAATATTTCTACTCAGTTCATTAGCAGATCCAACATTTTCTTTTTTGCAAAAGATTGGGAATACTTCTGATAGGTATGGAAAACACAAAAATCTCAGTAATTTTGATTAAGTATTGGTTAGCTACAACAATATATCTCCACCTCTTAAAAATATTTTCTAAACTAAAGAGCATACACCACATGTCTGGCACAAGATAAAAGCAACACATTACTAAAAACATTTAATAGCCTTCTAATCATTTTATTTTTCAGGCCCTCCATGCTAAGATGTACCTCTAGGTACACACATTAAATTAACTATAAGGCTATTTATCTGAACACGGTATTGAAGATATGTACTCCTGTAACAAAGTATATTTCCAAATGGAGGTTTCTCAGTATAGCAAAAAATAAGAGAGAAATTAAGTAATCATGCAAGACTTGATTTTAAAACAAATGCTAGCTAAGCAAATCTAATGTATTTAAGTGTTTTTCAGGCATTTGAGATTCTCTGTTGAGAATTCTCTGTTTATCTCTGTAACTCATTTTTACATTGGGTTCCTTGGGCTGTTGGTATCTAACTTTTTTATATATTTTGGATGTCAGCCCTCAGTCAGATATAGGGTTGATAAAGATAACTTCCCTGCTGGGTGTGGTGGTGCACACCTTTAATCCCAGCACTTGGGAGGCAGAGGCAGGCAGAATCTGAGTTCGAGGCCAGCCTGGCCTACAAAGTGAGTTCCAGGACAGCCAGGGCTACACAGAGAAACTCTGTCTCAAAAAACCAAAACAAACAAACAAAAACTTCCCAACATATATGCTGCCATTTTGTCCTATTGACAGTTTACTTTACCTTATAGAAGGTTTTCATTGTCCTGATGTCCCGTTTATCAAATGTTGTTAGATCCTGAGCCATTGGTGTTTTGTTTAGAGAGCTGTCTCCTGTACTAATGAGTTCAAGGCTATTTCCTATGTTGTCTTCTATTAGATTTAGTGTATCTCATTTTACATTGAGACCATTGATCTACTAGGACTTGGGTTTTCTGCAGAGTGGTAAACATGGATCTACTTGCAATCTTGTACATGCAGACATCTTCTAGATGCTTTAATTAATTAAAAATATAAATTGATTCTTTCAGAATTTTTAAAATACATGTGCAGGATGCTTTCGTTATACCATCCTAAAACTTTCCCCAAGCCCTTTCCTCTTCTTTTTTATTACCACTGAATGAAATGAATTCAGAGATCTGCCTGTCTTTGTTAGGTCCACACAATAATCTTGCTGGGTGGGATCTCACTCTGAGATTGCTATTCCTATCAAACCTGGACCTAAACTAGCTTTGTCTCAGGCTGACCTTGAACTCAGAAATCTGCTTGGTTTTGTATCTGCCACACAAGCTAGCTCACAGTGCAGATTCCTCTGTTCTTTTAGTTCTGCAAAGCTCCTTATATAACTCATATTGCATCCTTATGTTTCGAATAGTTGATAAATTATATTTTTAGAGCTCATGTTTTCAAGTTCTTTCTCACACCCTTAAAGGCTATTGTGAAGGTCTCAGCTTTTACCATTTTACTGAGATATTACCCACACCCTCACCTCCCTTACTTGTGCTGTCTTTAAATATCATGGAATCACTAAATTTAACAGAGAGTTCCTCAAAGGAGAAACATGAAAATATATACATGATTATACAAACAAGCTTTATGCCCACAACAACCAGCAACACTCCTAAAGGTCCATGTCCTGCTGGCTCTGTTCCTGGGTCAGGAACCATGTCACATTGTCCCTTGAATTAGACATGCCACACTCAATAATGAAGAAGAAATCCCACAGAATGGAAGAGGATTTTGACATCTTTATGTTAACAGAAAATTAAACATCTAGAAATTATAAAGAACTCATAAGTAAATTATAATAAAAATAATCAATTAAAATGATGGCCCTAGGATTTCAAACAACTTTTGAGAATCATCTTGCTACAGTCATATGGCAAAGATCATCAATGAAATTGACAGGAAATACAGCAGGGAAATGGGAAACTTCACTCATGTTTTCAAGATTGGAAACTAGCAACTATGCAAATCAGCATTTAAGATTATCAAAACCAAAACTAAATGTACCATATGACCAAGCTGTACTATTCCCTAGTATATGGACAAAGGACTCACTAACCTACTCAATAAATTCTTGCTCAGCCCTGTTAATCATTGCTCTCTTCACAATAAATATGAAATGCACATACCCTAAAAATCTTTGTATTGCTTGCTTGAAATACTGAGTTTCTAACAGTTACTCAAGTACTGAATGTGTTGTCATCTGAAATAATTTAAAGAAAGACTTACCCATTTTATCAAACATTTTGATCTAATCAGATTTGGAATTCAATGTATGTATGTAATTATGTTGTTTCTTTGATATGTGCAACACATCCTTTGTTAACAACCTCTCACCATTCCTGATGGCAATATTGGAAATCTGGGTCCAAAATCAACCTTTTATCTTTTATGGTTATTTGGTTATTTTTATCAGTAATTTTCTGTTGGTACTTGAATTCACCATACTTCTCATGTGAATCTGTGTGGTTTAGGTTTGCATTTACTTACAAGGTAGGTATATGTACACCATGGAGTAAACTGAGGTCATCTGTTTAAATGGCATTTTTATTGTAATATATTTGAAGTTAAAATGTAAAGCCAACAAGATTTATTCTACAGGAAGATAAAAAGCATAAATTTAAGGAAATACTACATGTGAGCTTATAATATTAAGCACCTACTAATAATGCATACATAATATACTCTGCATGATATAATCCCATACATCACAATATCTCAGTGATGGTAAGTATACACATTTAAGTAAAATCATGCGGCTTATTTTTGGTTTACATTTCATCAGAAAATGTGGGACTGTGAAAAGTAGCCTGTGTTCTGGTTGAGCGAAGCTTACTCCAGAGACCCAGTAGAAAACTCTACAAGGGACTGAACAGTGAACCACATTCCCAGACACCACAGAGGTTCCAGCTCTATAATCCTGTGACTATCAGTCATGTAGACTATGTACCAAGCTCCTGGTATTCTGGCTAGACTCCACCGCCTCAGTTAACCTGGCAATAGCCAGTATGCTCTTTCACACAGTTAACCTGGCAACAACAAGGTAACCTAGCCTACTATAAAAGAAGCTGCTTGGCCCTTCCTCTCTCTCTTAAGCTCTTGCTCTCTTTCTTGTCACTCACCTTTCACCTCCTCTCTCTCCTCCCTTTACCCTCTCTCTACATGGCAATGGCTGGCTTCTACTTCCCTACTCTTCTCCCATTCTCTGCCTTTTTACAATAAAGCTCTAAAAGCATGGACCATCTCTGCTCATTGAGATCTGCCATACTGGAGCATTAGGGCAGGCTTCCTTCTAACAAGCTGCCTGTCTACCCACCCAGTAGGCCTTCCTGTGCTCAAGCTACAGCCAACAGCCAACCCAAGCTACTCACTGAACTAGCACCCTGAGCTAGCCAGACTCTCTGTCACCATAGTAAACTGCCAGAGCTCTCCCCCTTTCCACTTTGGTCCCCAGGCTAAAGTCATTCCTAGGGCCCAGTCTCAGCTCTTCCATGAGATACAGTGGTATCTGGGAGGTCCAAGACTGAGAACCGGTCATCTCTGGCCTCCAAGATGCCCAGAGACCCCAGACTGGGCTCCCTCTCCATCCCCATGGACTGGGGTTCCATGGCTCTGGAAGATGAAGATGAAGATGAAGAGCCAGATGCCCACCTGGGTGGCATAGAGTAGGTGGCAGTACCTGGGTCCATGGGCCCAGCTCCCCAGAGTTCTTGAGGAATGTAGGCCATCAATCCCTCCCCCTTTGTTTCTCCATGCATGACACCCAACAATAAAAAGACCCTCAAAATAATCCATCCTGTCATAATTATATAGGATCTCATTTACTATATGAATTTCTTTCCCAGTGGATAAGGAAATTTGAGAGATTTAATTATATAGATATGGGGGGTTGTTTTGTTTTTGTGGGTTTTCTTCTTTGCTACAGATAGAGATTTCACATCATTAAATATAATTCACTTTCATTGAATAAGAAGAAATAAATTTCACTATACTTTAATGGATTTTATAGTTTAAAGGGATGCTAAATTCACATTAACTTCATCAGAAATAGTCATTTTAAACACAAAATAAACCATATTTCCTGGGTTATCAAGAAGATTCACCATTTCTTTATTTTAAGAATTTTACAGTGTTCATACTTTAGGTGCTGAATGCCTTGAAAGACACAATTCTTAGTATTGTTTACATTTTGATAAGCTTCTTTCTGTCTAGGTCCATAAAATTTTGTTAATGAAGTTTTACTGATATAATAATTAGTGCTTAATACACTGGCAATTTTCATCCTTAAAGAAATTATGAATACAATTCAATTGAAAAACTCAAAATACTTCCTTGTTGTTTGAAGAACAAATATTTTCCTAAAATTGTCATTTCCAGCAGATTTCCATAAGTGGTCCTGGCTGCTGTGTCAAGGGAATATTTAAAAGGCAGAAAACAACAACTAAAGGGATCTGTTTAAAGCTAGATTCGGATGTGATCCTAGTGATGTGATCTACAATGTTGAACCACTGTACCCAGAAAGCTCAGCAAGTTCATTACATACAATTTAATAAGGAAATCAGGTTAATAACCATGAACAAGCATTATTATATGCAGGTGGGGAGGAGGCAGATTTGGCTCATCTTAATAGGTACAGTAGGTAGAGTAGGAGCAATACTTTGAACAAAACTTCTCTGAGGGAAAATTGTATGGAGTACAGTATTCACCACACAATATGAATATCAACATTTGGATCAGAGGAGAATACGTCATCTTAAATCTTCAACCTCCTGGACCCACAATGAGTCCAATTGGAATTTCTTCATATACCCAAACCTACATTCCTTGAAATGGCAGTGACTTTATCCATCAAACACACACACACACACACACACACACACACACACACACACACACACACACCATGGCAAAAACCTCAGGTTTACCTCTGTACAGGATACATACTCTACCTAATTGCTTTCTTGGCACTTGTCCAAAGCTATCAAATTTATCTTTTGTGACCTGTTGTCATTATCAATCGAGAAATGGAATATAAGAATGATACAATCCCAGAAAATGAATACTAATCACAACAAGGCAGAAGTAATAGGAAGACAGTTGTAATATATTTATTGGTAATTCTGACAAAGAAGGGATTATTTTGAGATTAAACATTTCCTATAATGTATATTTTATAAAAGCTCAAAGAGTAAAAACAAAATAATCTTCACATAGAATATATCTCACAAATGTCAATATTCTAGCCTACTAAATTATACAGAACATTATGCAACATGTTTGTATAAGTATAGTCATTAATATTATTATGGCTTAAATCCTTACATTTTAAAATACTACTTCTCTAATTTTGTTTGAACCTGAATTCCATGCATTACTAATTATTATGTGATTATAATTAATTATAATTACATTAATACTGGATGAAAGATTTTTCATAGTTTGTTTTGGAAATAACTACTTAATATCAATATAAGCTGTGCTTCTTTGTAAAATGTTTCCAATTTCTAATAAAGTACAGGGCTTTCCACTGTGAGTTCTCTGATAAAGAGTAAGGTTTTTAACATCAGTTAAATACTTACAAATATGTTTCTCATTGTAAATAACAGGTTTCTGTATCAATACTAGGACAGTAATTATTCATCAATTTAGTCTATTGCATAGATCTTCTATGTGGTCTCAGGTGTGAGAAAGTGATAAATGATTTGCCAGATTCTTTACATTTGAACAGTTTGTCTCTAGTATGCTTTCTATGTCAGGTTTAAAAATATGATTTCTGTGTGAAGGACTTTCAACATTCTTTACACTGGCAATGTTTGTTTGCAGTATGGATTCTGTGGTCACCTTGAAGATTTGAGGGATGGGAAATATATTTTGCACATTCATTACACTTATAAAGTTACTGAGAACANGGTAAAGGATTGTTAACATTCACTATATTTGAAAGGTTTGCCACCAGGATGGATTCTGTGATGAGGTTGGAAAGTTGAGGACTTTGGCAATCAATTCCATACTCACTACATTTGTTAAGTTTGTCTCCTCTATGGAGTCTCTGGTGAGAATGAAGATTTGAGGAGCAGAAAAAAGATTTTTGACATTCATTCACACATATAAGGTTGTTTTCCAGTATGGATTCTTGGATGAACTTGAAGAGATTAGGATCGGGTAAAAGACATGCCACATATCTTATATTTGTAAAGTTTGTCTCCTGTGTGGATTCTGTAGTGATTTTTAAGATCTGAGGACTATATAAAGCTATTTCTACATTAATTACATTTGCAGGTTTCTCCTTTGTATGGATTCTGTGGTGAACTAGAAGACTGGATGACTGGGTAAATGATTTCCCACAATTATTAGATTTATAAGGTCCATGTTCAGTGTGTATTCTGTGGAGAGCTTGGAGTTTTGAGGACCATGCAAATGATTTCCCACACTAATTACTTTTAGCAGGTTTGTCTACAGTATGAAGTCTGTGGTGATCTTTAAGACTTGAGGAACACAAATGGGTAAAATATTTACCACATTCATTACACTTGTAAAGGTTTGTCTCCTGTGTGGATTCTGTAGTGTGTTTTAAGATCTGAGGACTGTATAAAACTTTCCCCACAGTTATTACATTTGTCTGTTTTGTCTTTTGTATGGATTCTGTGGTGATCTTTAAGACTTGAAGAACAGGCAAAATATTTACCACATTCATTACATTTGCAAGGCTTGCCTCCTGTGTGGATTCTGTAGTGCCTTTTAAGATCTGAGGACCGTATAAAACTTTTCCCACAGTTATTACATTTGTAAG